>NC_088403.1:20668433-20683433 GCF_034236695.1 Oncorhynchus nerka
GGTGCCAAATGTACCGGTCCCACGCATCAGGCCTCCAGTGCGCCTCCACAGTCCAGAGTTTCCGGCGACAGTTCCCAGTCCAGAGCTTCCGGCGACAGTTCCCAGTCCAGAGCTTCCGGCGACAGGTCCCAGTCCAGAGCTTCCGGCGACAGTTCCCAGTCCAGAGCTTCCGGCGACAGTTCCCAGTCCAGAGCTTACGGCGACAGTTTCCAGTCCAGAGTTTCCTGCGACAGTTCCCAGTCCAGAGCTTCCGTCGACACTTCCCAGTCCAGAGCTTCCGGCGACAGTTCCTAGTCCAGAGCTTCCGGCGACAGTTCCCAGTCCAGAGCTTCCGGCGACAGTTTCCAGTCCAGAGTTTCCTGCGACAGTTCCCAGTCCAGAGCTTCCGGCGACAGTTCCCAGTTCAGAGATTCCGGCGACAGTTCCCAGTTCAGAGCTTCCGGCGACAGTTCCCAGTCCAGACAGTTCCCAGTCCAGAGTTTCCGGCGACAGTTCCCAGTCCAGAGTTTCCGGCGACAGTTCCCAGTCCAGAGCTTCCGGCGACAGCTCCCAGTCCAGAGCTTCCGGCGACAGTTCCCAGTCCAGAGTTTCCGGCGACAGTTCCCAGTCCAGAGTTTCCGGCGACAGTTCCCAGTCCAGAGTTTCCGGCGACAGTTCCCAGTCCAGAGCTTCCGGCGACAGTAAACATTACACACACAAAAGATCCAAAATAATAAAGGCATTTCAAATGTTTTATTTATTCAACTAGGGAAGTCAGTTAAGAACAATTCTGTTTTACAATGATGGCCTACTCAACCCTAACGACGCTGGGCCAATTGTGCACTATGGGACACCCACAAACAACCGGTTTTGATACAGCCTGGAATTTAACCAGGTTCTGTAGTGATTCCTCTAGCATTGATAAGCAGTGCCTTAGACTGCTGCGCCCTTAAACTGAGCCCTTCAACTGTCATATTATATGCAAAGAGTTAAAGTACAAAAGGGAAAATAAATAAATATGGGTGGTATTTACAATGGTGTTTGTTCTTCACTGGTGCCCTTTTCTTGTGGCAACAGGTTAAACATCTTGCTGCTGTGATGGCACACTGTGGTATTTCACCCAGTAGATATGGTATTTTATCAAAATCTGCATGCATTATTTGGTGTTATATGTTGTACACAGAGGATATTTGTGTAGAATTAATTTGGTGTTTGTCCCATTTGTGAATTCTTGGTTGATGAGCGGAGCCCAGACCTCACAAACATAAAGGGCAATGGGTTCTATAACTGATTCAATTTTTTTTGCAGTATCCTAATTGGTATGTCAAATTTTATGTTCCTTATGAAGGCATAAAACGCCCTTCTTGCCTTGTCTCTCAGATCGTTCAGAGCTATGTGGAAGTAACCTGTGGAGCTGATGTTTAGGCCGAGGTATGTAGCGTTTTTTGTGTGATCTAGGGCAGTGGTGTCTAGATGGAATTTCTATTTGGGTTGAGGTCAGTGATAAAGTAGTCTACAGTACTACTGCCAAGAGAAGAGCTGTAGGTGTACCTCTCTTTTTCTCTTTTGTTTTCAGACTGTTTTTATTTTCCTCTCATGTGTCTCTCTATTTCATGATCTCTTTCTCTCTCTATTTCTCTCTCTCTCTCTCTCTCTCTCTCTCTCTCTCTCTCTCTCTCTCTCTCTCTCTCTCTCTCTCTCTCACTCTCTCTCTTTCTCTCTCTCTCTCTCTCTCTCTCTCTCTCTCTCTCTCTCTCTCTCGGTGCATGCTGGGTGTTTTTGGAGTTTGAGTGTTTGGTGTGGAAAGCTCTATCCTAACTAACTTTCTTGATTCTTTTCTTTACATGTTATTTTCTATGGTGGAGGGTTAATGCAATATTTGTTTTTAGCGGTATCCAAAGTTTTTTTTTCAAAGTTAGGGTGGAAGAGGACAGAGTAACTTTCCGGGGGGGTGGAAGGTGTAGTGTGCGCAATGGCTTCTCAGCCTAGCGCGGAGGAGACGCTGTCGATACAGCATGGATTCAGGTGTGTTCCTGAGAACGGAGTTAAGGTGGAGGAGGTTCTGCTCGCGGTCGGTGAACAGGTAGGAGCTGAGTTTATACATTCTGCTTCTAGAATGAACAAAGCTGTGGTTGTGTTCATGAAAAGGGCAAATTTGGTCGGTAGGCTAATTGCTAGCAGAATATTTGTGAGGGATGTGTTGGTGTCAATTTCACCTCTCTCTACCCCTTCAACAAGAGTTGTAGTGGCAAATTTGCCTCCGTTTATTACGGACGATCAAATTAGGAAAGAGCTAAGTCGTTTTGGTAAGTTTGCTAGCGGTTTCCGTGTACTGTCAGCAGGTTTTCAGGCAGATGCCGTTAAGCACGTTGTTTCGTTCAGGAGGCAAGTGTTTATGTTTCTGAACAATAATGAGCAACAGCTAAATGTGCATTTCAAAGTGAGGCATGGGGAGGGGCTCTATGCAGGTTTTGCCAGCACAGATAGTCTACGGTGTTTTGAATGTGGGGATTTGGGGCACAAGAGCTTTGCGTGCCCACATAAAGGCCATAGACGGAGTGAGGGTGCAAGTGGGGGAAATCGAGGTCAAAATGCAGGGGGTAAGGAGATGCAGACAGCAGAGGCTGGGCCTAGTCAGTCTAGAGATGGTGGTGTAGATGAGGCTGGGTCTAGTCAGGCTAGAGATGGTGGAGAAGCAGAGGCTGGGTCTAGTCAGGCTAGAGATGGTGGGGTAGCTGAGGCTGGGCCTAGAGATGCTATGGAGGGTGGTGCAGATGATGCTGGGCCTAGTCATGCTATGGAGGGTGGTGTAGCTGAGGCTGGCCCTAGTCATGCTATGGAGGGTGGTGTAGCTGAGGCTGGCCCTAGTCATGCTATAGAGGGTGGTGCAGATGATACTGCGTCTAGTCAGGTTATTCTAGTGGATGAGGAGAGTATAGTGGGGAAGTGTAAGAGATTAGGGGGAGGAGGAGGGTGTCAAGAGGAAAAGGAAAAAGGATGTGGATAAAGGTACCATGGAAATGTTGCCTGTTGCTGTGGGTGAGGCCCTAAACAGAGAGAAAGGGCAGGTGGTCAGGGTGGGAGATAGAGAAGAGGAGGAAAGTGAGTCTGAGGAAGAGGATGAGGAGTTATTTTTTTCAGACTCCTCTTCAATTGGCCCGGAGCTGACAGCCAGTCAACCAGAGGGGTCTAAGTACACGTTGAGAGAACTGACAAGGTTCCTGAATGAGACTAAGGGGAAAAAAAGTTAATCTTGAGACTTTTTTCCTGATCCTAGAAAGTTTGTAAGATCAGTACAACATGCTATGAGAAATGAGGGGCATGGTGTCCTCTCACCCAGGAAACGGTTTAGGTTGAGGAAGTGGGTCACAACAGTGCGTAAAGGTTTACCTTCAGACACTGTTTAAATGTTTAATTTCTTACTGACACTGGGGCTTTTTGAGCTTTGCTATTGGTCTATTTCTCTGCTGGCTTTTCTCCCACTTCTTATGGAGACTCTTCGGGTAGGCTCGCTCAATATAAATGGCGCCAGAGATGCGGGAAAGAGGAGTGTGTTGGGTGAATATGTAAAACAAAAAAAAAGTACAGGTGTTGTTTCTGCAGGAGACGCATAGTGATGTGGTGAATGAAGTTGATTGGGGGCTCTGGTGGAAAGGGGCAAGTGTGTTGAGCCATGGGACAAATCTTAGTGCAGGGGTGGCAGTCCTTTTTGCACCGGGTCTGGCTGTAAAAATTTGCTCCTCAAAGGAGGTGTGTAGGGGTAGGTTGCTTGTTGTTAAAGCAGAAATTAACAACATGATTTTTGTCTTTATAAATGTGTATGCGCCTAACACAGGGAGAGAAAGAGGGGTTCTATTTGGGAGTCTTAGACAGGAACTCTCACAAGTAGCGCCTGAGGAGACGCTGGTGATCGGAGGTGACTGGAACTGTACAATGGATTTTACAAAAGACAGAAATGGGGAAGAGCCTCATTCAGTGTCAGTGGGAGTGTTAAGGGACATCTTTAATCAGTTTGACCTAGTGGATGTTTGGAGAACTAAACATCCAAACATAAGACAGTATACGTGGGTGAAGGTTTTTGGGGCTAGGGTGAGTGCAGCTCGACTTGATCGTTTTTACATGTCCAGGAATCAGAGCAATAGGCTGCTGGGTGCTACCATTCTCCCAGTGGGGTTTTCGGATCACCACATAACCATGGCTCGGCTGTCTATTTCACCAGGGCCCCGGCAGGCATCTTATTGGAAGTTCAATGTAAAGCTCTTACAAGATGCCACCTTTTGCTCAGGTTTCCAGACTTTTGGGAAAGATGGGGGCAGCGAAGAGAGGAGTATGAGTCTCTGAGTCAATGGTGGGATGTGGGGAAAGTGCAAATTCGGCTTTTCTGTCAACAGTACACAGCTCTCTCATCCTCAGAGGCTAGGAGAGTATTGGGGGAACTAGAGCGGTGTATTAGTGAGATGGAGGTAGAGATGGTGGGGCAAGGCAATGTAGGCCTCCAGGCTAACTTAGCCGATTACGTAGGGACCTGGGCAGTTTTTTCCAGGTTAAAGCAAAGGGAGCACTTGTAAGAGCTAGGTTCTCCATGCTCAAGGAGATGGATGCTCCCAGCTCCTTCTTCTTTGGTTTGGAAAGACAGAGCAGTGAAGCCAAGGGTATGCATTGTCTACGGCTGTCTGATGGGCGGGTGACCTCTGTGGTGGGGAGATGCGGGAGCGGACTGTGGAGTTTTATACTGAATTGTATAGGGCAGAAATGTGTGATCCTATGTGTGCTCAGGTCTTGTTCGCAGGACTCCCTAAGCTCTCTCGGGCACAGAGGGATGAAATGGACATTCCTCTGTTGTCACATGAACTGGCAGAGGCAGTAACCCAGATGTCCCCTGGTCGTGCACCCGGGGTCGATGGACTTCCAGTGGAATTTTACAAAACATTCTGGGGAACAATTGGACAGGATTTCTTTTGCGTGTTGCGTGAATGCGTCGGGGTAGGAGAGTTGCCGATGAGCTGCCGTCGGGCGGCTCTGACTCTCCTGCCAAAAAAGGGGACTTGTGTGAACTTAAGAACTGGAGGCCTGTGGCATTACTCTGTGCGGACTACAAGATTTTTGCCAAGGTCCTCTCTAACAGACTGAAGTCCCATCTGGACTCTATAATACACAAGGACCAGACATATTGTGTACCGGGACGCTCAATCACGGACAACTTGTTCTTGATTAGGGACATGTTGGACTTGTCGAGAGGTTCTAATGTGAACTTTGGACTGGTCTCTTTAGATCAAGAGAAGGCTTTTGATAGAGTGGATCATGAGTATCTGTTTAATGTGATGTCTGTGTTTGGGTTTGGGAAGAGTTTTGTGACCTGTGTGAAGCTGTTGTATGCTGGGGCGTCATGTATGGTTAAGGTGGGAGGGGGCTCAGTAGGCCAGTCTGGGTGAGACGGGGGATTAGACAAGGATGCCCTCTATCTGGGCAGCTGTACACACTAGCCATTGAGCCTTTTTTAGGACTGCTACGCAGGAGACTGCGGGGAGTGTGCTGGACAGGCATGGATGTGGTGACAGGAATAGCAGTCTCAGCATATGCAGATGATGTTTCTGTGATGGTCAGGGATGGGCAAGATATGCAGGAACTAGAGACCAGTCTGAAGGTGTACGAGGGAGCTTCATCAGCTAAGGTAAACTGGGGAAAGAGCAAAGCTCTGTTATGTGGGGCATGGGGGATAGGGCTCCTCCTCTGCTTCCAGGGGTTTGCAGTGGGGTTGTGAAGGGCTTAAAGTGTTGGGGGTGTACCTGGGCTCGGAGAGGTGGGTCAGCAAGAACTGGGAGGGGCTGTCACAGGCAGTGGTGTCAAGACTGGCCAGGTGGAGGTGGCTCCTGTCCCAAGTGTCATATAGAGGGAGGGTGCTGATAATCAACAACCTGGTGGCATCTTCCTTGTGGCATAAACTGGCTGTCCTCAACCCCCGCCGGTCTGCTTGCAGACCTGCAACGCAAGCTGGTGGACTTCTTTTGGTCGGGACATCACTGGCTGAAGGCAGCAGTTTTGTACATGACCGTCCACGAAGGAGGACAGGGCCTGGTGGAACTGGAGAGCAGGATGGCTGCTTTCCGACTAAAGGCGGTGCAGAGACTGCTGTACCACACTGATGTTGGCTGGAGGGAACCAGCATGCGCGCTGCTGAGGAGAGCTGGCGGATTAGGGTTGGACCGGCAGCTGTTCCTCATGAAGCTGGAGAGGCTGAGTACAGCAGGTCTCTCAGAGTTTTACTCTGAGGTGCTGAGGGCCTGGCAGCTGCTAAGACCCACACGAGAGGGGGTGTGGAGCCTGGGCAGTGGGTGTGGGAGGAGCCTATCTTCCACAACCCAGCCATCCCTTTGAGATCGGTTCAGTCGGCCAACCTGCAGAGGCAACTGATGGCAGGGGGTTTACAAAGGCTGGGTGACCTGAGACTGCTGGGAGAGGAGGGGTGGAAAACCCCGGAGGTCTTGGCGCAACAAACAGGAATAACGTCTCTTAGGCTGCTGGAGAGATTCCTGGAGGAGGTCCAGGAGGCACTGTCTGAGCCGGTAAGGGGGGTGTTTGAGAGGCCAAAGGGAGAGGGGCCACCAATGTTCCCGCCACTGCAGGTGACGGCAGAGACTGGAGACTGGCAAGGGGGTCTGGAGGACTTCTTAGATTTTAACACTCCGAGCCTGGGGGAGTTTGAGGGGGTGGGAGGTAAAGCCCTCTACAACCTCTGCGTTAAGGTTAGGAGCATTAGAAGCCTAACAGGAGTGAAGGCACATCAGTGGCAGGGGGTATGTGGGGCGGAGAGTATGGTGGGTTTTAGATGGAGGGCGCTCTACAAACCCCCAGTACCAAAGAGGTCAGGGGACCTCCAGTGGAGGGTTCTTCATGGAGCCCTGGCCACTAACAGCTGGTTGGCACGGGTTGATCCGGGAATTGGGCAGGGGTGTCCTTTCTGTCAAATGAAAGAAACTGTAATTCATGTGTTTTCTGTGTGCACCAGGTTAATGCCATTAATGTCTCTGTTGGAATGTCTGTGTGACAGGTTGGGGGTGGTTTTGCTGTTGGGATGTTTATAATGGGATACAGGTATTCGAGTAAGGAGAAAGAAAAATGTGTTTTGTTGAATTTTCTGTTTGCTCAGGCAAAGTTAGCTATTTGGCTAACAAGGAAGAACAGGGTCAAAGGTGGGGGGATAACAGACCCTTTACTACTGTTTAATGGGATGGTCTCTGCGCGCCTTAGGGTTGAGTTTGAGTTCTATAAAATGATCAAATGTGTGGAGATGTTTGAGGAGATATGGTGTGTTGGGGGGGCTGTCTGTATTGCTGGGGAAGATGTTTTGGATATACGGTTGTAGGAGAGGTTTTTTGTGTATGGTGATTTGTACAGGATATATTTTTATTTTTTTTATTTTAGGAGTGGGGGGTGAGTTTTAAATGAATTGAGAATGTTTCAATAAAGAAAGACCAAAAGTCAAAGTCTCTCTCTCTCTCTCTCTTTCTCTCTCTCTTTGTCTCTCTCTCTCTCTCTCTCTCTCTCTCTCTCTCTCTCTCTCTCTCTCTCTTTGTCTCTCCCACTCTCTCTCTCCAAGCATGCCACTGGAGGACCCACGCAAATCAGAAACAAATTACTTGTTGCCAGGGAGACTGTATCTGTGGAGTACACAGTGACCTGTCCTCTCTTTTGATTCCAACACTAGCTCCTCTATTACCTAAGGAAAGTGCACAGAGAACAGTTTGTCTCATCTTCTTCCTCCCTCCCGCTCTTCCTCTCTTCATCGCCCACACCGGTCTCCTGTTATATGATGACACATGAATGTTTGAGTCAAGGTGATTCCTTTATTAATGCGTTACTAAGCTGTCCGTGGTGCGTCAGCGGTGCGTCAGCCTTTATATTCAGGAAACTGAACTGAACATGACACCGCTATGGCCGGCGGCGACAAAACTTGAGATTTCACTCAGTCAAAAATAAAAGAACTACCGTAGGACAAGTGGGATCCCTGTGTTTTCCAGTTTGAATGTATTCAGCGGTGCCTACTAGGATACAGTACACTGCCACGCTTCCCTCAACAGGATGAGATTGAATTCTGAGACAGAGGGGCCGGCTGGAGAGCCACGCTAGTAAATAAGAACATGCCCACGCGCTTCACACGTTTTATATGGCCCTTGTTTTATCCCCTTCTTCCATGAGAGAGGTGGAAAGGGAGAGAGAGATGGGGGAGAGAGAGACAGACAAGACAGACAGACAGAAAGACAGGGAGAGAGACAGACAGACAAGACAGACTGACAGAAAGAAAGACAGACAGGGAGAGAGCGAGAGAGAAATAAAGACATCAAAGAGAGAGAGAAATAGAGAGAGAGAAATAGAAAAGAGAAACATACGAGAGGAGTAGGACAGAGACAGAGCAGTGGAGCGAGAGAGAGAGAGACAGAGTAGTGGAGAGAGAGAGAGAGAGACAGACAAAGACAGAGAGAGAGCGGTGGGAGAGAGAGAGAGACAGAGAGAGAGCAGTGGGAGAGAGAGACAGAGAAGAGAGAGAAGAAGAGTGGGAGTGTGGGAGCAGTGGGAGAGAGAAGCTAGCTAGCTTACAAAGAATAACAACAAAAAAATATCTAGTTAACAGAAGAAAGGAAGACAAAATAAGGACAGAAGAAAAAGGAAAAGAAAAAGGACAACAAAGTGAAACCTCTAAAGAAACAAGAGACCATAATACAAGAAACAGCACTATAGAGAGATAGAAGAAATACACAACATTACTTTATAAGGACTGAATTCTAACATAATTCTGCCAAGCTTGATACAGCTTCAACTAGTACCGACGTGTCAAGTGAGAGGTGTCAAAGCCCATTAGCCCAACAATGGCAGGAGAGTCACACAGTCTACCCCAACCAAATGGAGAGGCCTTAGAAGCTCCCTCCTGCTGTTCAGAGGTAATTAAAATACAATACCCTGTGCATGTAAAGAATAATAAGGCAAGAAAAGATTACAAAATGAAGCTCCTTATGGAAAATCAAGAGACACTTTTTGCTGACTATTACAAAAATGGGAACATCAGCAACCTTATCTTCCACACAAACCATCCCCTGGCATGGCACAGTGCTATATTAGCACACTACCCCCTTGTTACGAGAGCGGGGATTAACGAGGGGTGGAAACTCAGAATACTTGATAACGAGGACTCTGAGTCAAGTAATATAAATATCTATAAGTCCGGAACAGTAATGGCACAGGGTAATCACAAACAGTTTCAGCTGGACTTTCACCTAATCAAAGAATTAGCCCAGCAGGAGAAGCTCTCCCTTGATAAAGATACCCCCACACCGAGCGGGTCAGACCAGACCTCTTCATTATGTAACCCCACAGACGAGCAACCCCCAGCAGAGAGTCAACATCCCAGCACAGATTACCACTCCCTCATTGAAATGAAGGACAAATTCACCCAGCTGGAGATAAGGCAGGTGGAGCTGGAACAGCAGGTGATTACACTTCAGTCAGCACAGACCCAGACAACAGTCCAGCACAACAACAGCCCCTTAACCAGACCCGGAGAGCTGGAGGTGGACAGAGACATATCTGCACTTTGGACAGTGGTGAGACAAATACAACAGGAGAAAGAGGAGCAGAACAGAGCACTAGAGGAGAGTGTCAGACTGCTGGTGGAGGAGAGGTTGAGGGGGATGGAGGAGAGGTTGAGGGGGATGGAGGAGATGAGGGGGATGGAGGAGAGGTTGAGGGGGACGGCGTGCGACAGAGAACAACCCACTAGAGAGGTGGCCACCCCCACAGAGAAGCCAGCAGAACAGCCCACCTCAGCACCCAACAAAAGTCTCGACACCACAGCAGAACAGTCCACACCAGACCCTGACCATAGAGTCGACATCACAGCAGAACAGACAAATGAAGAACCCCAAGCCCAGCGGCTCTCACCCCCTCTGAGCACCCCCTGTCAGCCTGCCTGATAGCCCTTCTGACAACCCCCACACCCACTGAGGACAAACACAAGACACAGATTGTACTACTTATGGACTCAAATGGAAAATATATAGAAGAAAAAAAACTTTTTCCCAAACACAGTGTGTCTAAACTCTGGTGTCCAAACACCCAGCGCGCCCTAGACCTTCTGTCTGAGGCTAAACTAGGGTCACCCAGCCACATAATAATACACACAGGCACAAATGACCTGAGAGCACAGCAAGAAAGAGTGGCCACAGCACTGAAGGGAGTGATTGAAAAGGCTTCTTCTACTTTCCCCAACGCACAAGTGGTTATCTCCACCCTGCTACCACGAAAAGACTTCCACCCTGCCACAATACAGCGGGTAAATGCAAGTATTTCCCGTGACTGTGCCTCAAAACCAAATGTTTTCCTGGCCCACCACTCCACCCTGGACTTGAACAGCCTCTATGACCAGGTCCACCTCTACAAGGCAGCAGTGCCCACCTTTGCCCGAACTCTAAAGGACATCGCTCTCAAACGTATCCCCAACACTTCACACAGGAGCAACAGATCAATAGACACCCCACCCAGACCGGCGAGACACCCTCCCAGACCTGCAGGACCCCCTGGACCTACACATAGAGGACCCACGCCAAGAGGAATTACATCCAGACCACCGCACACCCAGACACATCCACACCCCCACCCCAACCAATCAACACCCCCCACGTCAACCATGCCCACACCCCATTTAGGCCCCCTCAGATCAGACCTATGCCACTCCTGCCCACCCCATGCACCCCACCACCGCAAAGAGGGCCTCAACATGGAAGCCACACATACGCCCAGGTAGTGAGCGGGCAAACAGTCCCAACCCTCACACTCGCCCAAGCCAATGACATGTACCAGATGCTCAGCAGACTCTGCTCACACTTACTGGCCTGAGGCCAAACCACGACCAACAACATTGGACACTCTATGGAACAAAAAGCATTCACTATATCATCCTGGAATATCCAAGGCCTGAGGTCATCTGCCTTTGGCCTGAAGAGCAGAAACCCGGACTTCACCAAAGAAATCGGTAACACAGACATTGTCATCCTGCAAGAAACCTGGTATAGAGGAGACAGACCCACTGGTTGCCCTCTAGGTTACAGAGAGCTGGTAGTCCCATCCACCAAACTACCAGGTGTGAAACAGGGAAGGGACTCAGGGGGTATGCTAATTTGGTATAGAGCAGACCTAACTCACTCCATTAAATTAATCAAAACAGGAACATTCTACATTTGGCTAGAAATTCAAAAGGAAATGATCCTAACAGAGAAAAATGTCCTCCTGTGTGCTACCTATATCCCCCCACTAGAATCCCCATATTTTAATGAAGACAGCTTCTCCATCCTGGAGGGCGAAATCAATCATTTCCAGGCCCAGGGACATGTACTAGTCTGTGGCGACCTAAATGCCAGAACCGGACAAGAACCTGACACCCTCAGCACATAGGGGGACAAACATCTGCCTGGAGGTGACAGCATCCCCTCCCACATATGCCCCCCTAGGCACAACTATGACAACATAACCAACAAAAACGGGTCACAACTCCTGCAGCTCTGTCGTACGCTGGGTATGTACATAGTCAACGGTAGGCTTCGAGGGGACTCCTATGGTAGGTACACCTATAGCTCATCTCTTGGCAGTAGTACTGTAGACTACTTTATCACTGACCTCAACCCAGAATCTCTCAGAGCGTTCACAGTCAGCCCACTGACACCCCTATCAGACCACAGCAAAATCACAGTCTACTTAAACAGAGCAATACTCAATCATGAGGCATCAAAGCCAAAGGAACTGAGTAACATTAAGAAATGCTATAGATGGAAGGAATCCAGTTTGGAAACCTACCAAAAAACAATTAGGCAACAACAAATTCAATCCCTTTTAGACAATTTCCTGGGTAAAACGTTCCACTGTAATAGTGAAGGTGTAAACCTGGCAGTAGAAAATCTTAACAGTATATTTGACCTCTCAGCTTCCCTATCAAATCTAAAAATCTCAAATAGAAAACCGAAGAAAATTAACAATAATGACAAATGGTTTGATGAAGAATGCAAAAATCTAAGACAGAAATTGAGAAACCTGTCCAACCAAAAACATAGAGACCCGGAAAACCTGAGTCTACGCCTTCACTATGGTGAATCACTAAAACAATACAGAAATACACTACGGAAAAAGAAGGAACAGCATGTCAGAAATCAGCTCAATGCAATTGAAGAATCCATAGACTCTAACCACTTCTGGGAAAATTGGAAAACACTAAACAAACAACAACACGAAGAATTATCTATCCAAAATGGAGATGTATGGGTAAACCACTTCTCCAATCTTTTTGGTTCTATAACAAAGAACAAAGAGCAAAAACATATACATGATCAAATACAGATCTTAGAATCAACTATTAAAGACTACCAGAACCCACTGGATTCTCCAATTACATTGAATGAGTTACAGGACAAAATAAAAACCCTTCAACCCAAAAAGGCCTGTGGTGTCGATGGTATCCTCAATGAAATGATCAAATATACAGACAACAAATTCCAATTGGCTATACTAAAACTCTTTAACATCATACTTAGCTCTGGCATCTTCCCCAATATTTGGAACCAAGGACTGATCACCCCAATCCACAAAAGTGGAGACAAATTTGACCCCAATAACTACCGTGGAATATGTGTCAACAGTAACCTTGGGAAAATCCTCTGCATTATTATTAACAGCAGACTCGTACATTTCCTCAATGAAAACAATGTACTGAGCAAATGTCAAATTGGCTTTTTACCAAATTACCGTACAACAGACCATGTATTCACCCTGCACACCCTAATTGACAACCAAACAAACCAAAACAAAGGCAAAGTCTTCTCATGCTTTGTTGATTTCAAAAAAGCCTTCGACTCAATCTGGCATGAGGGTCTGCTATACAAACTGATGGAAAGTGGTGTTGGGGGTAAAACATACGACATTATAAAATCCATGTACACAAACAACAAGCGTGCGGTTAAAATTGGCAAAAAACACACATTTCTTCACACAGGGTCGTGGGGTTAGACAGGGATGCAGCTTAAGCCCCACCCTCTTCAACATATATATCAACGAATTGGCGCGGGCACTAGAAAAGTCTGCAGCACCCGGCCTCCCCCTGCTAGAATCCGAAGTCAAATGTCTGCTGTTTGCTGATGATCTGGTGCTTCTGTCACCAACCAAGGAGGGCCTACAGCAGCACCTAGATCTTATGCACAGATTCTGTCAGACCTGGGCCCTGACAGTAAATCTCAGTAAGACCAAAATAATGGCGTTCCAAAAAAGGTCCAGTCACCAGGACCACAAATACAAATTCCATCTAGACACTGTTTGTCCTAGAGCACACAAAAAACTATACATACCTTGGCCTAAACATCAGTGCCACAGGTAACTTCCACAAAGCTGTGAACGATCTGAGAGACAAGGCAAGAAGGGCATTCTATGCCATCAAAAGAAACATAAATTTCAACATACCAATTAGGATTTGGCTAAAAATACTTGAATCAGTCATAGAGCCCATTGCCCTTTATGGTTGTGAGGTCTGGGGTCCGCTCACCAACCAAGACTTCACAAAATGGGACAAACACCAAATTGAGACTCTGCACGCAGAATTATGCAAAAATATCCTCCGTGTACAACGTAAAACACCAAATAATGCATGCAGAGCAGAATTAGGCCGATACCCACTAATTATCAAAATCCAGAAAAGAGCCATTAAATTCTACAACCACCTAAAAGGAAGCGATTCACAAACCTTCCATAACAAAGCCATCACCTACAGAGAGATGAACCTGGAGAAGAGTCCCTAAGCAAGCTGGTCCTGGGGCTCTGTTCACAAACACAAACACACCCTACAGAGCCCCAGGACAACAGCACAATTAGACCCAACCAAATCATGAGAAAATAAAAAGATAATTACTTAACACATTGGAAAGAATTAACAAAAAAACAGAGCAAACTAGAATGCTATTTGGCCCTAAACAGAGAGTACACAGCGGCAGAATACCTGACCACTGTGACTGACCCAAAATTAAGGAAAGCTTTGACTATGTACAGACTCAGTGAGCATAGCCTTGCTATTGAGAAAGGCCGTCGTAGGCAGACATGGCTCTCAAGAGAAGACAGGCTATGTGCTCACTGCCCACAAAATGAGGTGGAAACTGAGCTGCACTTCCTAACCTCCTGCCCAATGTATGACCATATTAGAGATACATATTTCCCCCAGATCACACAGATCCACAAAGAATTGAAAACAAATCCAATTTTGAAAAACTCCCATATCTACTGGGTGAAATTCCACAGTGTGCCATCACAGCAGCAAGATTTGTGACCTGTTGCCACGAGAAAAGGGCAACCAGTGAATTCAAACACCATTGTAAATACAACCCATATTTATGCTTATTCATTTTATCTTGTGTCCTTTAACTATTTGTACATTATATATATATATATATATATATAATATGACATTTGTAATGTCTTTACTGTTTTGAAACTTCTGTATGTGTAATGTTTACTGTTAATTTTTGTTGTTTTTCACTTTATATATATTCACTTTGTATGTTGTCTACCTCACTTGCTTTGGCAATGTTAACACATGTTTCCCATGCCAATAAAGCCCTTGAATTGAATTGAATTGACAGAGACAGAGAGAGAGCAGTGGGAGAGAGAGACAGAGCAGTGGAGAGAGAGAGAGACAGAGACAGAGAGACAGGGAGACAGAGACAGAGCAGTGGAGAGAGAGACAGAGACAGAGAGACAGAGAGAGAGCAGTGGTAGAGAGAGAGACAGAGACAGAGAGACAGAGAGAGAGCAGTGGGAGAGAGAGACAGAGCAGTGGAGAGAGAGAGAGACAGAGACAGAGAGACAGGGAGACAGAGACAGAGCAGTGGAGAGAGAGACAGAGACAGAGAGACAGAGAGAGAGCAGTGGTAGAGAGAGAGACAGAGACAGAGAGACAGAGAGAGAGCAGTGGAGAGAGAGAGAGACAGAGACAGAGAGACA
>NC_088403.1:20685933-20830933 GCF_034236695.1 Oncorhynchus nerka
AGTACAGTAGCTAACACAAAGATACTACAGTACCAAAGACCAGAATGAACCCAGTACAGTAGCTAACACTACAGTACCAAAGACCAAAGTACAGCTACTACAAAGATACTACAGTACCAAAGACCAGAATGAACCCAGTACAGTAGCTAACACAAAGACACTACAGTACCAAAGACCAGAATGAACCCAGTACAGTAGCTAACACAAAGATACTACAGTACCAAAGACCAGAATGAACCCAGTACAGTACACAAAGATACTACAGTACCAAAGACCAGAATAGACCCAGTACAGTAGCTAACACAAAGTACCAGAATGAACCCAGTACAGCTAACACAAAGACACTACAGTACCAAAGACAGAATGAAAGTACAGTACTACAGTACCAAAGACCAGAATGAACCCAGTACAGTAGCTAACACAAAGATACTACAGTACCAAAGACCAGAATGAACCCAGTACAGTAGCTAACACAAAGACACTACAGTACCAAAGACCAGAATGAACCCAGTACAGTAGCTAACACAAAGATACTACAGTACCAAAGACCAGAATGAACCCAGTACAGTAGCTAATACAAAGTTACTACAGTACCAAAGACCAGAATGAACCCAGTACAGTAGCTAACACAAAGATACTACAGTACCAAAGACCAGAATGAACCCAGTACAGTAACTAACACAAAGACACTACAGTACCAAAGACCAGAATGAACCCAGTACAGTAGCAAACACAAAGACACTACAGTACCAAAGACCAGAATGAACCCAGTACAGTAGCTAACACAAAGATACTACAGTACCAAAGACCAGAATGAACCCAGTACAGTAGCTAACACAAAGATACTACAGTACCAAAGACCAGAATGAACCCAGTACAGTAGCTAACACAAAGATACTACAGTACCAAAGACCAGAATGAACCCAGTACAGTAGCTAACACAAAGATACTACAGTACCAAAGACCAGAATGAACCCAGTACAGTAGCTAACACAAAGATACTACAGTACCAAAGACCAGAATGAACCCAGTACAGTAGCTAACACAAAGATACTACAGTACCAAAGACCAGAATGAACCCAGTACAGTAGCTAACACAAAGACACTACAGTACCAAAGACCAGAATGAACCCAGTACAGTAGCTAACACAAAGATACTACAGTACCAAAGACCAGAATGAACCCAGTACAGTAGCTAACACAAAGATACTACAGTACCAAAGTCCAGAATGAACCCAGTACAGTGGCTAACACAAAGACACTACAGTACCAAAGACCAGAATGAACCCAGTACAGTAACTAACACAAAGACACTACAGTACCAAAGACCAGAATGAACCCAGTACAGTAGCAAACACAAAGACACTACAGTACCAAAGACCAGAATGAACCCAGTACAGTAGCTAACACAAAGATACTACAGTACCAAAGACCAGAATGAACCCAGTACAGTAGCTAACACAAAGATACTACAGTACAAAGACCAGAATAGACCCAGTACAGTAGCAAACACAAAGACACCAAAGACAAGAATGTACCAAAGACCAGAATGAACCCAGTAGCTAACACAAAGATACTACAGTACCAAAGACCAGAATGAACCCAGTACAGTAGCTAACACAAAGATACTACAGTACCAAAGACCAGAATGAACCCAGTACAGTGGCTAACACAAAGATACTACAGTACCAAAGACCAGAATGAACCCAGTACAGTGGCTAACACAGAGTATGAACCCAGTACAGTGGCTAAGATACTAACACAGTACAAAGACATACAGTACAGTAGCTAACACAAAGACACACAGTACCAAAGACCAGAATGAACCCAGTACAGTAGCTAACACAAAGATACTACAGTACCAAAGACCAGAATGAACCCAGTACAGTAGCTAACACAAAGATACTACAGTACCAAAGACCAGAATGAACCCAGTACAGTAGCAAACACAAAGACACTACAGTACCAAAGACCAGAATGAACCCAGTACAGTAGCTAACACAAAGACACTACAGTACCAAAGACCAGAATGAACCCAGTACAGTAGCTAACACAAAGATACTACAGTACCAAAGACCAGAATGAACCCAGTACAGTAGCTAACACAAAGATATTACATTACCAAAGACGCTGACTTGTGTACTGTAGGTGGAACATCTTTACGTTAAACAGAGAATTTTCTATACCTTTATCATTAGTACTTCACCTGTACTGCAAACGAGACCACTCAAGTTAAGAATCAAGATTTTTTTTATTTAAATAGGCTAGTCAGTTAAGAACACATTCTTAATTTCAATGACACCCTAGGAACAGTGGGTTAACTGCCTGTTCAGGGGCAGAATGACAGATTTGTACCTTGTCAGCTCAGGGATTTGAACTTGCAACCTGCTGGTTACTATTCCAACGCTCTAACCACTAGGCTACCCTGCCGCCTCAATTGTTGGGTAGGGAGTTCACAAAAGAGAAGAAACCAAATGCAAACATTATAAAGAAAATTAGGAAACATTAAAAGATGTAGCTCAACAAACCATTCGTTTCAGACCAACCTGCTATGAAGTCATCATGTAGCCTAGTAGTCATCATGTAGCCTAGTAGTACTGAGAAATTCTAAATGTGTCTGTCATCAGAATATAAAAAGCACTCTGAACGCTTAGAGTGGGAATATTTATGGCTTGTTCTTGAACATTTTGGTATTGGGGCTAGATTTATACATATTATCCGCACCATGAATGTGAATCCTTCTTCTATAATATCTACAGGTACTACCCATTCTGATCCATTTACCATTTACCATACAACCAGGATGTATATCTACAGGTACTACCCATTCTAATCCATTTACCATACAACCAGGATGTATATCTACAGGTACTACCCATTCTAATCCATTTACCATACAACCAGGATGTATATCTATAGGTACTACCCATTCTAATCCCATTTACCATACAACCAGGATGTATATCTATAGGTACTACCCATTCTAATCCATTTACCATACAACCAGGATGTAAATCTATAGGTACTACCCATTCTCTAATCCATTTACCATTTACCATACAACCAGGATGTATATCTACAGGTACTACCCATTCTAATCCATTTACCATTTACAACCAGGATGTATATCTACAGGTACTACCCATTCTAATCCATTTACCATACAACCAGGATGTATATCTATAGGTACTACCCATTCTAATCCATTTACCATTTACCATACAACCAGGATGTATATCTACAGGTACTACCCATTCTAATCCATTTACCATTTACCATACAACCAGGATGTATATCTATAGGTACTACCCATTCTAATCCATTTACCATTTACCATACAACAAGGATGTATATCTACAGGTACTACCCATTCGAATCCATTTACCATACAACCAGGATGTATATCTACAGGTACTACCCACGATTTACCATACAACCAGGATGTACATCTACAGGTACTACCCATTCTGATCCATTTACCATACAACCAGGATGTATATCTACAGGTACTACCCATTCTAATCAATTTACCATTTACCATACAACCAGGATGTATATCTATAGGTACTACCCATTCTGATCCATTTACCATACAACCAGGATGTATATCTATAGGTACTACCCATTCTGATCCATTTACCATACAACCAGGATGTATATCTACAGGTACTACCCATTCTAATCCATTTACCATACAACCAGGATGTATATCTATAGGTACTACCCATTCTGATCCATTTACGATTTACCATACAACCAGGATGTACATCTACAGGTACTACCCATTCTGATCCATTTACCATACAACCAGGATGTATATCTACAGGTACTACCCATTCTAATCTATTTACCATTTACCATACAACCAGGATGTATATCTATAGGTACTACCCATTCTGATCCATTTACCATACAACCAGGATGTATATCTATAGGTACTACCCATTCTGATCCATTTACCATACAACCAGGATGTATATCTACAGGTACTACCCATTCTAATCCATTTACCATACAACCAGGATGTATATCTATAGGTACTACCCATTCTGATCCATTTACCATACAACCAGGATGTATATCTATAGGTACTACCCATTCTGATCCATTTACCATACAACCAGGATGTATATCTACAGGTACTACCCATTCTAATCCATTTACCATTTACCATACAACCAGAATGTATATCTATAGGTACTACCCATTCTGATCCATTTATGATTTACCATACAACCAGGATGTACATCTACAGGTACTACCCATTCTGACCCATTTACCATACAACCAGGATGTATATCTATAGGTACTACCCATTCTGATCCATTTACCATACAACCAGGATGTATATCTACAGGTACTACCCATTCTAATCCATTTACCATTTACCATACAACCAGGATGTTTATCAACCTGTAATACCCATTCTGATCCATTTACGATTTACCTTACAACCAGGATGTACATCTACAGGTACTACCCATACTGATCCATTTACCATACAACCAGGATGTATATCTACAGGTACTACCCATTCTAATCAATTTACCATTTACCATACAACCAGGATGTATATCTATAGGTACTACCCATTCTGATCCTTTTACCATACAACCAGGATCTATAGGTGCTACCCATTCTGATCCATTTACCATACAACCAGGATGTATATCTATAGGTTCTACCCATTCTAATCCATTTACCATACAACCAGGATGTATATATACAGGTACTACCCATTCTAATCCATTTACCATTTACCATACAACCAGGATGTATATCTATAGGTACTACCCATTCTGATCCATTTACGATTTACCATACAACCAGGATGTACATCTACAGGTACTACCCATTCTGATCCATTTACCATACAACCAGGATGTATATCTACAGGTACTTCCCATTCTGATCCATTTACCATACAACCAGGATGTATATCTACAGGTACTACCCATTCTGATCCATTTACCATACAACCAGGATGTATATCTACAGGTACTACCCATTCTAATCCATTTACCATACAACCAGGATGTATATCTACAGGTACTACCCATTCTGATCCATTTACCATTTACCATACAACCAGGATGTATATATACAGGTACTACCCATTCTGATCCATTTACCATTTACCATACAACCAGGATGTATATCTACAGGTACTACCCATTCTAATCCATTTACTATTTACCATACAACCAGGATGTATATCTACAGGTACTACCCATTCTAATCCATTTACCATTTACCATACAACAAGGATGTATATCTACAGGTACTACCCATTCTAATCCATTTACCATACAACCAGGATGTATTCTACAGGTACTACCCATTCTTACCATTTACCATACAACCAGGATGTATATCTATAGGTACTACCCATTCTGATCCATTTACCATACAACCAGGATGTATATCTATAGGTACTACCCATTCTGATCCATTTACCATACAACCAGGATGTATATCTACAGGTACTACCCATTCTAATCCATTTACCATACAACCAGGATTTATCTATTTACCATTTACCATACAACCAGGATGTATATCTATAGGTACTACCCATTCTGATCCATTTACCATACAACCAGGATGTATATCTATAGGTACTACCCATTCTGATCCATTTACCATACAACCAGGATGTATATCTATAGGTACTACCCATTCTGATCCATTTACCATACAACCAGGATGTATATCTACAGGTACTACCCATTCTAATCCATTTACCATTTACCATACAACCAGGATGTATATCTACAGGTAATACCCATTCTGATCCATTTACGATTTACCATACAACCAGGATGTACATCTACAGGTACTACCCATACTTATCCATTTACCATACAACCAGGATGTATATCTACAGGTACTACCCATTCTAATCAATTTACCATTTACCATACAACCAGGATGTATATCTATAGGTACTACCCATTCTGATCCTTTTACCATACAACCAGAATGTATATCTATAGGTGCTACCCATTCTGATCCATTTACCATACAACCAGGATGTATATCTATAGGTACTACCCATTCTGATCCATTTACCATACAACCAGGATGTATATCTACAGGTACTACCCATTCTAATCCATTTACCATTTACCATACAACCAGAATGTATATCTATAGGTACTACCCATTCTGATCCATTTACGATTTACCATACAACCAGGATGTACATCTACAGGTACTACCCATTCTGATCCATTTACCATACAACCAGGATGTATATCTATAGGTACTACCCATTCTAATCCATTCACCATTTACCATACAACCAGGATGTATATCTATAGGTACTACCCATTCTAATCCATTCACCATTTACCATACAACAAGGATGTATATCTACAGGTACTACCCATTCTAATCCATTTACCATACAACCAGGATGTATATCTACAGGTAATACCCATTCTGATCCATTTACCACACAACCAGGATGTATATCTATAGGTACTACCCATTCTAATCAATTTACCATTTACCATACAACAAGGATGTATATCTACAGGTACTACCCATTCTAATCCATTTACCATTTACCATACAACCAGGATGTTTATCAACCTGTAATACCCATTCTGATCCATTTACGATTTACCTTACAACCAGGATGTACATCTACAGGTACTACCCATACTGATCCATTTACCATACAACCAGGATGTATATCTACAGGTACTACCCATTCTAATCAATTTACCATTTACCATACAACCAGGATGTATATCTATAGGTACTACCCATTCTGATCCTTTTACCATACAACCAGAATGTATATCTATAGGTGCTACCCATTCTGATACATTTACCATACAACCAGGATGTATATCTATAGGTTCTACCCATTCTAATCCATTTACCATACAACCAGGATGTATATATACAGGTACTACCCATTCTAATCCATTTACCATTTACCATACAACCAGGATGTACATCTACAGGTACTACCCATTCTGATCCATTTACCATACAACCAGGATGTATATCTACAGGTACGACCCATTCTAATCCATTTACCATACAACCAGGATGTATATCTACAGGTACTACCCATTCTGATCCATTTACCATTTACCATACAACCAGGATGTATATCTACAGGTACTACCCATTCTGATCCATTTACCATTTACCATACAACCAGGATGTATATCTACAGGTACTACCCATTCTAATCCATTTACTATTTACCATACAACCAGGATGTATATCTACAGGTACTACCCATTCTAATCCATTTACCATTTACCATACAACCAGAATGTATATCTATAGGTACTACCCATTCTGATCCATTTACCATACAACCAGGATGTATATCTACAGGTACTACCCATTCTAATCCATTTACCATACAACCAGGATGTATATCTACAGGTACTACCCATTCTAATCCATTTACCATTTACCATACAACCAGAATGTATATCTATAGGTACTACCCATTCTGATCCATTTATGATTTACCATACAACCAGGATGTACATCTACAGGTACTACCCATTCTGACCCATTTACCATACAACCAGGATGTATATCTATAGGTACTACCCATTCTGATCCATTTACCATACAACCAGGATGTATATCTACAGGTACTACCCATTCTAATCCATTTACCATTTACCATACAACCAGAATGTATATCTATAGCTACTACCCATTCAGATCCATTTACCATACAACCAGGATGTATATCTATAGGTACTACCCATTCTGATCCATTTACCATACAACCAGGATGTATATCTATAGGTACTACCCATTCTAATCCATTTACCATTCACCATACAACCAGGATGTATATCTACAGGTACTACCCATTCTAATCAATTTACCATTTACCATACAACAAGGATGTATATCTACAGGTACTACCCATTCTAATCCATTTACCATTTACCATACAACCAGGATGTATATCTATAGGTACTACCCATTCTAATCCATTCACCATTTACCATACAACCAGGATGTATATCTATAGGTACTACCCATTCTAACAACAAGGATGTATATCTATAGGTACTACCCATTCTGATCCATTTACCATTTACCATACAACCAGGATGTATATCTATAGCTACTACCCATTCAGATCCATTTACCATACAACCAGGATGTATATCTATAGGTACTACCCATTCTGATCCATTTCCATTTATCTATAGGTACTACCCATTCTAATCCATTTACCATTTACCATACAACCAGGATGTATATATCTACCCATTCTAATCCATTTACCATTTACCATACAACCAGGATGTATATCCAGGTACTACCCATTCTAATCCATTTACCATACAACCAGGATGTATATCTACATTTACCCATTCTGATCCATTTACCATACAACCAGGATGTATATCTACAGGTACTACCCATTCTGATCCATCCATTTATCTATAGGTACTACCCATTTACCATACAACCAGGATGTATATCTACAGGTACTACCCATTCTAATCCATTTACCATTTACCATACAACCAGGATGTATATCTACAGGTACTACCCATTCTTCCTTTTACCATTTACCATACAACCAGGATGTATATCTATAGGTACTACCCATTCTAATCCATTTACCATTTACCATACAACCAGGATGTATATCTATCCATTTACCATACCCATTCTACAGGTATCCATTCTAATCCATTTACCATACAACCAGGATGTATATCTACAGGTACTACCCATTCATTTACCATTTATCCAGGATGTATATCTATAGGTACTACCCATTTACCATACAACCAGGATGTATATCTATAGGTACTACCCATTCTGACCCATTTATCCATTTACCATACAACCAGGATGTATATCTACAGGTACTACCCATTCTAATCCATTTACCATTTACCATACAACCAGGATGTATATCTACAGGTAATACCCATTCTGATCCATTTACGATTTACCATACAACCAGGATGTACATCTACAGGTACTACCCATTCTGATCCATTTACCATACAACCAGGATGTATATCTACAGGTACTACCCATTCTGATCCATTTACCATACAACCAGGATGTATATCTACAGGTACTACCCATTCTAATCCATTTACCATTTACCATACAACCAGGATGTATATCTATAGGTACTACCCATTCTAATCCATTTAATCCATTCTACCCATTTACCATACAACACCAGGATGTATATCTACAGGTACTACCCATTCTGATCCATTTACCATACAACCAGGATGTATATCTACAGGTACTACCCATTCTGATCCATTTACCATACAACCAGGATGTATATCTACAGGTACTACCCATTCATTTAATCCAGGATGTATATTTACCCATTCTGATCCATTTACCCATACAACCAGGATGTATATCTACAGGTACTACCCATTCTACCATACAACCAGGATGTATATCTACAGGTAATACCCATTCTGATCCATTTACCATTTACCATACAACCAGGATGTATATCTACAGGTACTACCCATTCTAATCCATTTACCATACAACCAGTATGTATATCTATAGGTACTACCCATTCTATTTACCATTTACCATACAACCAGGATGATGTAATCCATTTTATCATACAACCAGGACGTATATCTACAGGTACTACCCATTCTGATCCATTTACCATTTACCATACAACCAGGATGTATATCTACAGGTACTACCCACCCACCATTTACCATATAACCAGGATGATGTACATCTCCATTTACCATACAACCAGGATGTATATCTATAGGTACTGCCCATTCTGATCCATTTACCATTTACCATACAACCAGGATGTATATCTACAGGTAATACCCATTCTGATCCATTTACCATTTACCATACAACCAGGATGTATATCTACAGGTACCACTCATTCTAATCCATTTACCATACAACCAGGATGTATATCTACAGTTACTACCCATTCTAATCCATTTACCATACAACCAGGATGTATATCTATAGGTACTACCCATTGTAATCCATTTACCATTTACCATACAACCAGGATGTATATCTACAGGTACTACCCATTCATTTACCATACCGAGGGTGTATATCTTTACCATTTATCCTTTTTCCATACAACCAGGATGTATATCTACAGGTACTACCCATTCTAATCCATTTACCATTTACCATACAACCAGGATGTATATCTACAGGTACTACCCATTCTAATCCATTTACCATACAACCAGGATGTATATCTACAGGTACTACCCATTCTAATCCATTTACCATTTACCATACAACCAGGATGTATATCTATAGGTCTACCCATTCTAATCCATTTACCATTTACCTACCCAGGATGTACATCTGTACTATCCATTTTACCATTTACCATACAACCAGGATGTATATCTACAGATACTACCCATTCTAGTCCATTTACCATACAACCAGGTGTATATCTATAGGTACTACCCATTCTAATCCATTTACCATTTACCATACAACCAGGATGTATATCTACAGGTACTACCCATTCTACAGTTATCCATTTACCATTTACCATACAACCAGGATGTATATCTACAGGTAATACCCATTCTAATCCATTTACCATACCAGGATGTATTCTGTATCCATTTACCATTTACCATACAACCAGGATGTATATCTATAGGTACTACCCATTCTAATCCATTCACCATTTACCATACAACCAGGATGTATATCTATAGGTACTACCCATTCCATTTACCATTTACCATACAACCCATTTATCCATTTACCATACAACCAGGATGTATATCTATAGGTACTACCCATTCTGATCCATTTACCATACAACCAGGATGTATATCTATAGGTACTACCCATTCTAATCCATTTACCATTTACCATACAACCAGGATGTATATCTACAGGTACTACCCATTCTGATCCATTTACCATTTACCATACAACCAGGATGTATATCTATAGGTACTACCCATTCTAATCCATTTACCATTTACCATACAACCAGGATGTATATCTACAGGTACTACCCATTCTAATCCATTTACCATTTACCATACAACAAGGATGTATATCTACAGGTACTACCCATTCTAATCCATTTACCATACAACCAGGATGTATATCTACAGGTACTACCCATTCTAATCCATTTACCATTTACCATACAACCAGGATGTATATCTACAGGTACTACCCATTCTGACCCATTTACCATACAACCAGGATGTATATCTATAGGTACTACCCATTCTGATCCATTTACCATACAACCAGGATGTATATCTACAGGTACTACCCATTCTAATCCATTTACCATTTACCATACAACCAGGATGTATATCTACAGGTAATACCCATTCTGATCCATTTACGATTTACCATACAACCAGGATGTACATCTACAGGTACTACCCATTCTGACCCATTTACCATACAACCAGGATGTATATCTATAGGTACTACCCATTCTGATCCATTTACCATACAACCAGGATGTATATCTACAGGTACTACCCATTCTAATCCATTTACCATTTACCATACAACCAGGATGTATATCTACAGGTACTACCCATTCTAATCCATTTACCATTTACCATACAACCAGGATGTATATCTACAGGTACTACCCATTCTGATCCATTTACCATACAACCAGGATGTATATCTACAGGTACTACCCATTCTAATCCATTTACCATACAACCAGGATGTATATCTACAGGTACTACCCATTCTCCAATCAACCAGGATGTATATCATTACTACCCATTCTAATCCATTTACCATACAACCAGGATGTATATCTACAGGTACTACCCATTCTAATCCATTTACCATACAACCAGGATGTATATCTACAGGTACTACCCATTCTGATCCATTTACCATACAACCAGGATGTATATTTACCCATTCTAATCCATTTACCATACAACCAGGATGTATATCTAGGTAATACCCAGGTACTACCCATTCTAATCCATTTACCATTTACCATACAACCAGGATGTATACCCATTCTAATCCATTTACCATTTACCTACCCATTCTAATACCCATTCTAATCCATTTACCATTTACCATACAACCAGGATGTATATCTACAGGTACTACCCATTCTAATCCATTTACCATTTACCATACAACCAGGATGTATATCTACAGGTACTACCCATTCTAATCCATTTACCATTTACCATATAACCAGGATTTACTACCCATACAACCAGGATGTATATCTATAGGTACTACCCATTCTAATCCATTTACCATTTACCATACAACCAGGATGTATATCTATAGGTACTACCCATTCTGATCCATTTACCATACAACCAGGATGTATATCTACAGGTCATTCTAACCCATTCAGGATGTATATCCATTTACCATTCTAACCATTTACCATACAACCAGGATGTATATCTATAGGTACTACCCATTCTAATCCATTTACCATTTACCATACAACCAGGATGTATATCTACAGGTACTACCCATTCTGATCCATTTACCATTTACCATACCATTCTACAGGTACTACCCATTCTGTTCCATTTACCATACAACCAGGATGTATATCTACAGGTACTACCCATTCTAATCCATTTACCATACAACCAGGATGTATATCTACAGGTACTACCCATTCTGATCCATTTACCATACAACCAGGATGTATATCTATAGGTACTACCCATTCTAATCCATTTTCCATACAACCAGGATGTATATCTACAGGTAATACCCATTCTAATCCATTTACCATTTACCATACAACCAGGATGTATATCTACAGGTACTACCCATTCTAATCCATTTACCATACAACCAGGATGTATATCTACAGGTACTACCCATTCTAATCCATTTACCATTTACCATACAACCAGGATGTAGGTACTACCCATTCTAATCCATTTACCATTTACCATACAACCAGGATGTACATCTACAGGTACTACCCATTCGGATCCATTTACCATTTACCATACAACCAGGATGTATATCTACAGGTACTACCCATTCTAATCCATTTACCATACAACCAGGATGTATATCTATAGGTACTACCCATTCTAATCCATTTACCATTTACCATACAACCAGGATGTATATCTACAGGTACTACCCAGACTGATCCATTTATCATACAACCAGGATGTACATCTACAGGTACTACCCATTCTGATCCATTTACCATACAACCAGGATGTATATCTACAGGTAATACCCATTCTAATCCATTTACCATACAACCAGGATGTATATCTATAGGTACTACCCATTCTAATCCATTTACCATACAACCAGGATGTATATCTATAGGTACTACCCATTCTAATCCATTTACCATTTACCATACAACCAGGATGTATATCTATAGGTACTACCCATTCGAATCCATTTACCATTTACCATACAACCAGGATGTACATCTACAGGTACTACCCATTCTAATCGATTTACCATACAACCAGGATGTATATCTATAGGTACTACCCATTCTAATCCATTTACCATACAACCAGGATGTATATCTATAGGTACTACCCATTCTAATCCATTTACCATACAACCAGGATGTATATCTATAGGTACTACCCATTCTAATCCATTTACCATAAAACCAGGATGTATATCTACAGGTAATACCCATTCTAATCCATTTACCATACAACCAGGATGTATATCTACAGGTACTACCCATTCTAATCCATTTACCATACAAACAGGATGTACTGATCCATATCTTATACCCATTCTATCCATTTACAACCAGGATGTATATCTACAGGTACTACCCATTCTAATCCATTTACCATTTACCATACAACCAGGATGTATATCTACCCAGGATCCATTTACTACAACCAGGATGTACATCCAGGTCTACCCATTCTATCCATTTACCATACAACCAGGATGTATATCTACAGGTAATACCCATTCTAATCCATTTTTACCATACAACCAGGATGTATATCTATAGGTACTACCCATTCTAATCCATTTACCATACAACCAGGATGTAAATCATTTACCCATTCTAATCCATTTACCATTTACCATACAACCAGGATGTATATCTATAGGTACTACCCATTCTAATCCATTTACCATTTACCATACAACCAGGATGTACATCTACAGGTACTACCCATTCTAATCGATTTACCATACAACCAGGATGTATTTACTACCCATTCTAATCCATTTACCATACAACCAGGATGTATATCTATAGGTACTACCCATTCTAATCCATTTACCATACAACCAGGATGTATATCTATAGGTACTACCCATTCTAATCCATTTACCATACAACCAGGATGTATATCTACAGGTACTACCCATTCTAATCCATTTACCATTTACCATACAACCAGGATGTATATCTACAGGTACTACCCATTCTCCATTTACCATTTACCATACAACCAGGATGTATATCTATAGGTACTACCCATTCTAATCCATTTACCATTTACCATACAACCAGGATGTACATCTACAGGTACTACCCATTCGGATCCATTTTTACCATACAACCAGGATGTATATCTACAGGTACTACCCATTCTAATCCATTTACCAACAACCAGGATGTATATCTATAGGTACTACCCATTCTAATCCATTTACCATTTACCATACAACCAGGATGTATATCTACAGGTACTACCCAGACTGATCCATTTACCATACAACCAGGATCCATTTACTACCCATTCTGATCCATTTACCATACAACCAGGATGTATATCTACAGGTAATACCCATTCTAATCCATTTTACCATAGGTACTACCCATTCTAATCCATTTACCCAGGATGTATATCTACAGGTACTACCCATTCTAATCCATTACCATTTACCATACAACCAGGATGTATATCTATAGGTACTACCCATTCTAATCCATTACTACCCATTTGATCCATTTACCATACAACCAGGATGTATATCTATAGGTACTACCCATTCTAATCCATTTTTACCATACAACCAGGATGTATATCTACAGGTACTACCCATTCTAATCCATTTACCATTTACCATACAACCAGGATGTATATCTACAGGTACTACCCATTCTAATCCATTTACCATTTACCATACAACCAGGATGTATATCTACAGGTACTACCCATTCTAATCCATTTACCATTTACCATACATGTATATCCAGGTACTACCCATTCTAATCCATTTACCATACAACCAGGATGTATATCTACAGGTACTACCCATTCTAATTTCCATTTACCATACAACCAGGATGTATATCTTTACCCATTCTGACCCATTTACCATACAACCAGGATGTATATCTATAGGTACTACCCATTCTGATCCATTTACCATACAACCAGGATGTATATCTACAGGTACTACCCATTCTAATCCATTTACCATTTACCATACAACCAGGATGTATATCTACAGGTAATACCCATTCTGATCCATTTACGATTTACCATACAACCAGGATGTACATCTACAGGTACTACCCATTCTGACCCATTTACCATACAACCAGGATGTATATCTATAGGTACTACCCATTCTGATCCATTTACCATACAACCAGGATGTATATCTACAGGTACTACCCATTCTAATCCATTTACCATTTACCATACAACCAGGATGTATATCTACAGGTACTACCCATTCTAATCCATTTACCATTTACCATACAACCAGGATGTAATCCAGGTACTACCCATTCTGTCCATTTACCATACAACCAGGATGTATATCTACAGGTACCATTCTAATCCATTTACCATACAACCAGGATGTATATCTACAGGTACTACCCATTCTGATCCATTTACCATACAACCAGGATGTATATCTACAGGTACTACCCATTCTAATCCATTTACCATACAACCAGGATGTATATCTACAGGTACTACCCATTCTAATCCATTTACCATACAACCAGGATGTATATCTACAGGTACTACCCATTCTGATCCATTTACCATACAACCAGGATGTATATCTACAGGTACTACCCATTCTAATCCATTTACCATACAACCAGGATGTATATCTACAGGTAATACCCATTCTGATCCATTTACCATTTACCATACAACCAGGATGTATATCTACAGGTACTACCCATTCTAATCCATTTACCATACAACCAGGATGTATATCTATAGGTACTACCCATTCTAATCCATTTACCATTTACCATACAACCAGGATGTATATCTACAGGTAGTACCCATTCTAATCCATTTACCATTTACCATACAACCAGGACGTATATCTACAGGTACTACCCATTCTGATCCATTTACCATTTACCATACAACCATTTACCATTCTAATCCAACCAGGATGTATATCTACAGGTACTACCCAGACTGATCCATTTACCATACAACCAGGATGTATATCTTAGGTACCCATTCTGATCCATTTACCATTTACCATACAACCAGGATGTATATCTACAGGTACCCATTCTATCCATTTACCATTTACCATACAACCAGGATGTATATCTACAGGTCCATTCTAATCCATTTATATACAACCAGGATGTATATCCATTACTACCCATTTAATCCATTTACCATACAACCAGGATTGTATATCTACAGGTACTACCCATTCTAATCCATTTACCATTTACCATACAACCAGGATGTATATCTACAGGTACCCATTCTATCCATTTCTACAACCAGGATGTCCATTTACCCATTCTAATCCATTTACCATACAACCAGGATGTATATCTACAGGTACTACCCATCTATAGGTATACCCATTCTAATCCATTTACCATACAACCAGGATGTATATCTACAGGTACTACCCATTCTAATCCATTTACCATTTACCATACAACCAGGATGTATATCTACAGGTACTACCCATTCTAATCCATTTACCATACAACCAGGATGTATATCTACAGGTACAACCCATTCTAATCCATTTACCATTTACCATACAACCAGGATGTATATCTATAGGTACTACCCATTCTAATCCATTTACCATTTACCATACAACCAGGATGTACATCTACAGGTACTACCCATTCGGATCCATTTACCATTTACCATACAACCAGGATGTATATCTACAGGTACTACCCATTCTAATCCATTTACCATACAACCAGGATGTATATCTATAGGTACTACCCATTCTAATCCATTTACCATTTACCATACAACCAGGATGTATATCTACCCAGACTGATCCATTTATCATACAACCAGGATGTACATCTACAGGTACTACCCAATCCATTTACCATACAACCAGGATGTATATCTACAGGTAATACCCATTCTAATCCATTTACCATACAACCAGGATGTATATCTACAGGTACTACCATTTAATCCATTTACCATACAACCAGGATGTATATCTATAGGTACTACCCATTCTAATCCATTTACCATTTACCATACAACCAGGATGTATATCTACAGGTACTACCCATTCTAATCCATTTACCATTTACCATACAACCAGGATGTATATCTACAGGTACTACCCATTCTCCATTTACCATCCAGGATGTATATCTACAGGTACTACCCATTCTAATCCATTTACCATACAACCAGGATACAACCAGGATGTATATCTATAGGTACTACCCATTCTACAGGTAATCCATTTAATCCATTTACCATACAACCAGGATGTATATCTACAGGTACTACCCATTCTAATCCATTTTACAAACAGGATGTATATCTATTTACCCATTCTTATCCATTTACCATACAACCAGGATGTATATCTACAGGTACTACCCATTCTAATCCATTTACCATACAACCAGGATGTATATCTATAGGTACTACCCATTCTAATCCATTTACCATTTACCATACAACCAGGATGTATATCTACAGGTACTACCCAGACTAATCCATTTACCATACAACCAGGATGTATATCTACAGGTACTACCCATTCTAATCCATTTACCATACAACCAGGATGTATATCTACAGGTACTACCCATTCTAATCCATTTACCATACAACCAGGATGTATATCTATAGGTACTACCCATTCTAATCCATTTACCATTTACAACCAGGATGTAGGTACTACCCATTCGAATCCATTTACCATTTACCATACAACCAGGATGTACATCTACAGGTACTACCCATTCTAATCCATTTACCATACAACCAGGATGTATATCTATAGGTACTACCCATTCTAATCCATTTACCATACAACCAGGATGTATATCTACAGGTACTACCCATTCTAATCCATTTACCATACAACCAGGATGTATATCTATAGGTACTACCCATTCTAATCCATTTACCATTTACCATACAACCAGGATGTATATCTACAGGTACTACCCATTCTTATCCATTTACTACAACCAGGATGTATATCTACAGGTACTACCCATTTATCCATTTACCATACAACCAGGATGTATATCTACAGGTACTACCCATTCTAATCCATTTACCATTTACCATACAACCAGGATGTATATCTATAGGTACTACCCATTCTAATCCATTTACCATACAACCAGGATGTATATCTATAGGTACTACCCATTCTGATCCATTTACCATTTACCATACAACCAGGATGTATATCTATAGCTACTACCCATTCAGATCCATTTACCATACAACCAGGATGTATATCTATAGGTACTACCCATTCTAATCCATTTACCATTCACCATACAACCAGGATGTATATCTACAGGTACTACCCATTCTTATCCATTTACCATTTACCATACAACCAGGATGTATATCTATAGGTAATCCATTACCATTTTCAGGATGTATATCTATAGGTATACCCATTCTATCCATTTACCATACAACCAGGATGTATATCTACAGGTACTACCCATTCTAATCCATTTACCATCACCAACCAGGATGTATATCTACAGGTACTACCCATTCTAATCCATTTACCATTTACCATACAACCAGGATGTATATCTACAGGTACTACCCATTCTAATCCATTTACCATTTACCATACAACCAGGATGTATATCTACAGGTACTACCCATTCTAATCCATTTACCATTTACCATACAACCAGGATGTATATCTACAGGTACTACCCATTCTAATCCATTTTACAACCAGGATGTATATCAACCAGGATACAACCAGGTATATCTATAGGTACTACCCATTCTAATCCATTTACCATTTACCATACAACCAGGATGTATATCTACAGGTACTACCCATTCTAATCCATTTACCATTTACCATACAACCAGGATGTATATCTACAGGTACTACCCATTCTGATCCATTTACCATACAACCAGGATGTATATCTACAGGTACTACCCATTCTAATCCATTTACCATACAACCAGGATGTATATCTACAGGTACTACCCATTCTGATCCATTTACCATACAACCAGGATGTATATCTATAGGTACTACCCATTCTAATCCATTTACCATACAACCAGGATGTATATCTACAGGTACTACCCCTAATCCATTTACCATTTACCATACAACCAGGATGTATATCTACAGGTACTACCCATTCTAATCCATTTACCATACAACCAGGATGTATATCTACAGGTACTACCCATTCTAATCCATTTACCATTTACCATACAACCAGGATGTATATCTATAGGTACTACCCATTCTAATCCATTTACCATTTACCATACAACCAGGATGTATATCTACAGGTACTACCCATTCTGATCCATTTACCATTTACCATACAACCAGGATGTATATCTACAGGTACTACCCATTCTAATCCATTTACCATTTACCATATAACCAGGATGTATATCTACAGGTACTACCCAGACTGATCCATTTACCATACAACCAGGATGTACATCTACAGGTACTACCCATTCTAATCCATTTACCATACAACCAGGATGTATATCTATAGGTACTGCCCATTCTGATCCATTTACCATTTACCATACAACCAGGATGTATATCTACAGGTAATACCCATTCTGATCCATTTACCATTTACCATACAACCAGGATGTATATCTACAGGTACCACTCATTCTAATCCATTTACCATACAACCAGGATGTATATCTACAGTTACTACCCATTCTAATCCATTTACCATACAACCAGGATGTATATCTACAGGTACTACCCATTCTAATCCATTTACCATTTACCATACAACCAGGATGTATATCTACAGGTACTACCCATTCTAATCCATTTACCATTTACCATACAACCAGGATGTATATCTACAGGTACTACCCATTCTAATCCATTTACCATACAACCAGGATGTATATCTATAGGTACTACCCATTCTAATCCATTTACCATTTACCATACAACCAGGATGTATATCTACAGGTACTACCCATTCTAATCCATTTACCATTTACCATACAACCAGGATGTATATCTACAGGATCCATTTACCATACAACCAGGATGTACATCTACAGGTACTACCCATTCTAATCCATTTACCATACAACCAGGATGTATATCTATAGGTACTACCCATTCTAATCCATTTACCATTTACCATACAACCAGGATGTATATCTACAGGTAATACCCATTCTGATCCATTTACCATTTACCATACAACCAGGGTATATCTGTACCACTCATTCTAATCCATTTACCATCAGGATGTATATTTACAGTTACTACCCATTCTAATCCATTTACCACAACCAGGATGTATATCTATAGGTACTACCCATTGTAATCCATTTACCATTTACCATACAACCAGGATGTATATCTACAGGTACTACCCATTCTGATCCATTTACCATTTACCATACAATCAGGATGTATATCTACAGGTACTACCCATTCTGTTCCATTTACCATACAACCAGGGTGTATATCTATAGGTACTACCCATTCTAATCCATTTACCATACAACCAGGATGTATATCTACAGGTACTACCCATTCTGATCCATTTACCATACAACGAGGGTGTATATCTATAGGTACTACCCATTCTAATCCATTTTCCATACAACCAGGATGTATATCTACAGGTAATACCCATTCTAATCCATTTACCATTTACCATACAACCAGGATGTATATCTACAGGTACTACCCATTCTAATCCATTTACCATACAACCAGGATGTATATCTACAGGTACTACCCATTCTAATCCATTTACCATTTACCATACAACCAGGATGTATATCTATAGGTACTACCCATTCTAATCCATTTACCATTTACCATACAACCAGGATGTACATCTACAGGTACTACCCATTCGGATCCATTTACCATTTACCATACAACCAGGATGTATATCTACAGGTACTACCCATTCTAATCCATTTACCATACAACCAGGATGTATATCTATAGGTACTACCCATTCTAATCCATTTACCATTTACCATACAACCAGGATGTATATCTACAGGTACTACCCAGACTGATCCATTTATCATACAACCAGGATGTACATCTACAGGTACTACCCATTCTGATCCATTTACCATACAACCAGGATGTATATCTACAGGTAATACCCATTCTAATCCATTTACCATACAACCAGGATGTATATCTATAGGTACTACCCATTCTAATCCATTTACCATACAACCAGGATGTATATCTATAGGTACTACCCATTCTAATCCATTTACCATTTACCATACAACCAGGATAGGTATATCTATCCATTTACCTACCCAGGATTATCTATAGGTACTACCCATTCTAATCCATTTACCATACAACCAGGATGTATATCTATAGGTACTACCCATTCTAATCCATTTACCATTTACCATACAACCAGGATGTATATCTACAGGTAATACCCATTCTGATCCATTTACCATACAACCAGGATGTATATCTATAGGTACTACCCATTCTAATCCATTTACCATTTACCATACAACCAGGATGTATATCTATAGGTACTACCCATTCTAATCCATTTACCATTTACCATACAACCAGGATGTACGTGTGTCTATTTTCACAGTGTTCAGCTCATAGTCTGGTTACAAGATCAACTGGTCTGAATCAGTTCTTAACTCAGCTATGGGAAGCGTGCAACTACCACCCATGATCCCAGTGAAGAATTTAACCACCTACTTAGGCATTACCATATTCCACTCTATTCATACTACTGACAGGAAGAACTACTTAGAAACCCGGAGAAAATAAAAAAATACATAAAAATATGGTCTGCTATGCCCACTTCTTTGCATGCTAGAATCTCAATTATTAAATTGAATGTCCTATCTCATATCAATTTTATGAGTTCCATGTTACCACTGCCTCCTCCTATAGACTATTGGTCTAAACTTGATAAATAAGTCCATTTGGAGGAGAAAGAGACCACAGATTAAATATGCAACACTACGGAGAACAAAAGCATCAGTTGAACTTCCTGGTACCGTGTCAATGTGCGGGGGTACAGGTTAGGTGAGGTAATTTGTACATGTAGGTAGGGGTAAAATGACTGCATAGATAATAAATAAAAACAAACGGGGGGGGGGGGCATTGTATATAGTCCGGGTGGCCATTTGATTAAGTGTTCAGCAGTCTTATGGTTTGGGGGTAGAAGCTGTTAAGGAGCCTTTGGGTCCTAGACTTGGCACTCTGGTACCACTTGCCCTGTGGTAGCAGAGAGAACAGTCTATGACTTGGGTGACTGGAGTCTTTGACAATTGTTTGGACTTCCTCTGAGTCAGCCACCAATTGTGCAAGTTCTCCCACTTAAAAAGATGAGAGAGGCCTGTAATTTTCATCATAGGTACACTTCAACTATGACAGAAAACAAATGAGAAAAAAATATCCAGAAAATCACTTTGTAGGATTTTTATGAATTTATTTGCAAATTATGGTGGAAAATAAGTATTTGGTCACCTACAAACAAACAATATTTCTGGCTCTCACAGACCTGTAACTTCTTCTTTAAGAGGCTCCTCTGTCCTCCACTCGTTACCTGTATTAATGGCACCTGTTTGAACTTGTTATCAGTATAAAAGACACCTGTCCACAACCTCAAACAGTCACACTCCAAACTCCACTATGGCCAAGACCAAAGAGCTGTCAAAGGACACCAGAAACAAAATTGTAGACCTGCACCAGGCTGGGAAGACTGAATCTGCAATAGGTAAGCAGCTTGGTTTGAAGAAATCAACTGTGGGAGCAATTATTAGGAAATGGAAGACATACAAGACAACTGGTAATCTCCCTCGATCTGGGGCTCCACGCAAGATCTCACCCCGTGGGGTCAAAATGATCACAAGAACGGTGAGCAAAAATCCCAGAACCACACAGGGGGACCTAGTGAATGACCTGCAGAGAGCTGGGACCAAAGTAACAAAGCCTACCATCAGTAACACACTACGCCGCCGGGGACTCAAATCCTGCAGTGCCAGACGTGTCCCCCTGCTTAAGCCAGTACATGTCCAGGCCCGTCTGAAGTTTGCTAGAGAGCATTTGGTTGATCCAGAAGAAGATTGGGAGAATGTCATATGGTCAGATGAAACCAAATTGAACTTTTTGGTAAAAACTCAACTTGTCGTGTTTGGAGGACAAAGAATACTGAGTTGCATCCAAAGAACACCATACCTACTGTGAAGCATGGGGGTGGAAACATCATGCTTTGGGGCTGTTTTTCTGCAAAGGGACCAGGACGACTGATCTGTGTAAAGGAAAGAATGAATGGGGCCATGTATCGTGAGATTTTGAGTGAAAACCTCTTTCCATCAGCAAGGGCATTGAAGATGAAACGTGGCTGGGTCTTTCAGCATGACAATGATCCCAAACACACCGCCCGGGCAACGAAGGAGTGGCTTCGTAAGAAGCATTTCAAGGTCCTGGAGTGGCCTAGCCAGTCTCCAGATCTCAACCCCATAGAAAATCTTTGGAGGGAGTTGAAAGTCCGTGTTGCCCAGCAACAGCCCCAAACATCACTGCTCTAGAGGATATCTGCATGGAGGAATGGGCCAAAATTCCAGCAACAGTGTGTGAAAACCTTGTGAAGACTAACAGAAAACGTTTGACCTCTGTCATTTCCAAAAAAGGGTATATAACAAAGTACTTATTTTCCACCATAATTTGCTAATAAATTCATTAAAAATCCTACAATGTGATTTTCTGGATTTTTTTTCTCATTCTCTGTCATAGTTGAAGTGTACTTATGACAAAAATTACAGGCCTCTCTCATCTTTTTAAGTGGGAGAACTTGCACAACTGGTGGCTGACTAAATACTTTTTTGCCCCACTGTATATGTCCTGGATGGCAGGAAGCTTGGCCCCAGTGATGTACTGGGCCGTACGCACTACCCTCTGTAGTGCCTAATGGTCTGATGTCGAGTAGTTGCCATACCAGGCGGTGATGCAACTGGTCAGGATGCTCTCGATGGTGCAGCTGTAGAACTTTTTGAGGATCTGAGGACCCATGCCAAATCTTTTCAGTCTCCTGAGGGGGAAAAGGTGTTGTCGTGCCTTCTTCACGACTGTCTTGGTGTGTTTGGACCACGATAGTTCATTGGTGATGTGGACATCATGGAACTTGAAACTCTTGATCCGCTCCACTACAGCCCCATTGATATTAATGGGTGTCTGTTCGGCGCACCTTTTCCAGTAGTCCACGATCAGCTCTTTTCTTTTGCTCACATTGAGGGAGAGGTTGATGTCCAGGCACCACACTGCCAGGTCTCTGACCTCCTCCCTATAGGTTGTCTCATCGTTGTCAGTGATCTACAACTGTTGTGTCATCAGTAAACTTAATGATGGTGTTGGAGTCGTGTTTGGCCACGCAGTCATGATGGAGATGATTGAGATGATGGTGATGATGGAGATGATGATGATGATGGAGATGATGTAAATGATGATGGAGATGATGGTGATGATGTAAATGATGATGGAGATGATGATAGAGATGATGATAGTGCTGATGGAGATGATGATGGTGATGATGGAGATGATGATGGAGGTGATGATGGAGATGATGATGGTGATGATGGAGATGATGATGGAGATGATGATGGTGGTGATGGAGATGATGATGGTGATGCTGATGGAGATGACGGAGATGATGGAGATGATGATGGTGATGCTGATGGAGATGACGGAGATGATGATGATGATGATGATGATGATGATGGAGATGATGATGGTGATGATGGAGAGGTTGATGGCAGTGGTGATAGTGATGATGGTGGTGATGATGGAGATGATGATGGTGATGATGGAGATGATGATGGTGATGATGGAGATGATGATGGTGTTGATGGAGATGATGATGGTGATGATGGAGATGATGATGATGATGATGATGATGATGATGATGATGATGGTGATGATGGTGATGATGATGGTGATGATGGAGATGATGATGATGATGGTGATGATGGAGATGATGATGGTGATGATGGAGATGATGATGGAGATGATGATGGTGATGATGGAGATGATGATAGTGATGATGGAGATGATGATGGAGATGATGATGGTGTTGATGGAGATGATGATGGTGATGATGGAGATGATGATGGTGATGATGGAGATGATGATGGTGATGATGATGGTGATGATGGAGATGATGATGGTGGTGATGGAGATGATGATGGAGATGATGATGGTGATGATGGAGATGATGATGGTGATGATGGAGATGATGATGGTGATGATGGAGATGATGATGGCATTGGTGATAGTGACAGTTTCAGTTATGGCTCTTTGGACCCTCTGTATTAGGATGCATCTCTTTCTGATGATGATGATGGTGACGATGATGAAGATGACGATGAAGATAATGATGGTGGTGGTGATGACGAATAAAAAAGGCAGTTGAAATCACAATTGGACCATTTGCGACTCACGCCCATTACACCTGCAATCCATAATTAAAATGGCTGAATATCACAGTCAAAAAGCGATTCCTACAATAATTATACATACTCTACTGTACTGTAATGTGATGGAAATGAGCAGAGACAGGGATAGCTCTGGAACTACAACAAATCATCTGTCTGAATGGTTGTGGTAGACAGTGGATGATATGAGAGCTGGTGCTCTTCAATTACTTATTCTGTGCCATCCAATGATTGCTCATATTAAACCCCAGCTCTGTAAAATGCCCCCATTTAAGATAAGAGGAAAAACGTCCTCCCTCGCTTCCTCGCTCTCCCATTTCCAGTGTCCTATCCCATGACCCCACAACGCAATGACCCCACCTCCCTCCTGCCCTCGGCGTATGAATTAACCAGCCACAGAACAATACTTGCACATGAAAAGGGACGAGAGAAACTTTGACATCGCTCAACAATTAACCAAGCAGAATGCCCTATTCAAATTGATAGGATTTCAAGTATGGAAGAAGGAGAATGAATGAGAGAGAAGAGATGCTAGTTCAATTACTGGGACCCTGAAGAGATCTGGGAGCTCTGTGTGTTTTGAATGGAACAGTCCCCGAAAATGGGAAATTAATTATCGATTGTAATTACAGTGGGATCTGTGGCGGCTCAGGACTTGTGTCGGTTGGTACCAGCCCTGGCTCTTTAGGATGGGTTATAAGAGAGGCGAAGGGGAAGCATTTACACGTAACACCAATTAGAGTAGTTCAATGTTTAATGTTATCACCGTAGGTCTTGAGAATATTTGAGTTATAGGGGGACGTGGGGTTTAGGTATAAGCCAGGGTAGTGGTGGAGACATTTACATGTAACACAAGGAGAGGGGGGGGGGGGGCATTTACACGTGTGTAAAGTTTGGCTAGTCCTCTGAACAACAGTGTCCTGATGAGAGAGCACATGTTCTATACCAGGTGAAATCGCGCCTCATTAGCTCATTGTTATGGATGTATCCAAACAAATGTCTCTAGAAAACAGCTCAAACAAACACAAATGCAGCTACTTTTCTGTTATTCTGGCTGCACTTTTTGATGTGACTGTAAATTAGCCGTAGTTGCCTCACTGGCAAGCAAGGGATAAGAACGTTGCCAGCCAGTATGGCAATGGAACATTTAGAACGAACAACTGGGTCACGTCCATAGATACAAAACAAAGTGACTGAACGACTGGGTCCCGTCCATAGATACAAAACAAAGTGACTGAACGACTGGGTCACGTCCATAGATACAGAACAAAGTGACTGAACGACTGGGTCCCGTCCATAGATACAAAACAAAGTGACTGAACGACTGGGTCCCGTCCATAGATACAAAACAAAGTGACTGAACGACTGGGTCCCGTCCATAGATACAAAACAAAGTGACTGAACGACTGGGTCACGTCCATAGATACAAAACAAAGTGACTGAACGACTGGGTCCCGTCCATAGATACAAAACAAAGTGACTGAACGACTGGGTCCCGTCCATAGATACAAAACAAAGTGACTGAACGACTGGGTCACGTCCATAGATACAAAACAAAGTGACTGAACGACTGGGTCCCGTCCATAGATACAAAACAAAGTGACTGAACGACTGGGTCACGTCCATAGATACAAAACAAAGTGACTGAACGACTGGGTCGCGTCTCTGGCAACCGAACCAATAGAACAAACGACCAGCCGGCTTGGGTAGCAACCCCAGATTTGTGTAGGGACTATAACTTGTGGAAGGATGAAATAGTATGGATAAATTAATCAAAATAACATTTCTTATGAAAATATGTCAAATCATTATTTGAATATGTTGCTAATCCGTTGTATGAAAGTGATAATGCCCTCTAAACCGTTTTTTTTGGAGGATATATTGCCACCGTTTGCCAGGCCTTGTCGAACACCCTTGCCAATATATCCTCCAAACACCGACTTCTTGGGAATTATCAGTTAAATAAGTAACTGTTAGCTAGTCTCAGAAATCCCAGAGCTAGGGTAACACTACTCACATTGTGGGAGACAACCCATCTGCCTAAGGAGGCTGGCTACCTGTTAGCAGATTTACACAATTGAAAAGATTTGCAGACAACAACTCCACTGGGATTGTTCTGTGTAATCTTCAACTCTAATCCTAGAATTAGGAGAGCTTTTATTTCAATTCATTGGAGTCTGTTTGCATGTCTAATGTGTGTCAGTGTCAAATTAATGTCCATTTATATTGACAAACCTTTCAACAGGTTTCATATAGACGCCAATACAAAGTGGAACCAATTGTCATTATATTATTTATTTCATCATAATAAATTATATATCTTTAGTCAAAGTGTTCCTTGTTCTGTTATCATCAATATGGACCTTTACCTTAACAGTGAATTGATATGGCTCTATTATGAACTGCATTACAGTATGCGATAAGCAGTGTTCTCTCTCTCTCTCTCTCTCTCTCTCTCTCTCTCTCTCTCTCTCTCTCTCTCTCCATGGATTTATTCTGAGGGAAACAGGACACACTTGGCCAGAATACTGATGAGCCACAGGGCCGATGCCTAGCGCTGCGGAATCCTGGGGCCGTGTCACGTCACACACTTGCACAGACACAAGCACACTAACTATACTGTCGCACACAAGCACACTCTCTTACACCCACAAACACTATAGAACAGACACACACCGAGTCATAAAGACACACAGAGCCACGCAAACCCACACACACTATAGAACAGACACATGCTGAGTCATAAAGACACACACACACACACACACACACACACACACACACACACACACACACACACACACACACACACACACACACACACACACACACACACACACACACACACACACACACACACACACACACACACACACACACACACACACACACACACACACACACACACACACACACACACATAATATAGACACAGCAGGTCCCTTCCCCTTCACCTCTTCTTACTGCCCCCTCCCTCAACCCCCTACACCCTACCGCTTATTAGATTGCTGTCATGACACGACTGCTCTCTCTGTACCCCCTCTTTCTCGCTCTCTCTCCCCTCCCTCTCTCTCCATCTCTCTCACTGTCCCTCTGTCTCTCCCCCTCCCTCACTCTCCATCTCTCTCACTGTCCCTCTCTCCATCTCTCTCACTGTCCCTCTGTCTCTCTCTTTCCCTCTCTCTTTCCCTCTCTCTCTCACTGTCCCTCTCTCTCTCTCTCCCCCTCCCTCTCTCTCCATCTCTCTCACTGTCCCTCTGTCTCTCACTGTCCCTCTCTCTCCATCTCTCTCACTGTCCCTCTGTCTCTCCCCCTCCCTCTCTCTCCATCTCTCTCACTGTCCCTCTGTCTCTCTCCCCCTCCCTCTCTCTCCATCTCTCTCACTGTCCCTCTGTCTCTCTCTTTCCCTCTCTCTCCATCTCTCTCACTGTCCCTCTGTCTCTCTCTTTCCCTCTGTCTCTCTCTTTCCCTCTCTCTCCATCTCTCTCACTCTCCATCTGTCTCTCTCTTTCCCTCTCTCTCTCACTGTCCCTCTCTCTCTCTCTCCCCCTCCCTCTCTCTCCATCTCTCTCACTGTCCCTCTGTCTCTCACTGTCCCTCTCTCTCCATCTCTCTCACTGTCCCTCTGTCTCTCTCCCCCTCCCTCTCTCTCCATCTCTCTCACTGTCCCTCTGTCTCTCTCTTTCCCTCTCTCTCCATCTCTCTCACTGTCCCTCTGTCTCTCTCTTTCCCTCTGTCTCTCTCTTTCCCTCTCTCTACATCTCTCTCACTGTCCATCTGTCTCTCTCTCTCTCTCTCTCTCTCTCTTTCCCTCTCTCTCTCACTGTCCCTCTCTCTCTCTCTCTTTCCCTCTCTCTCTCACTGTCCCTCTCTCTCTCTCTTTCCCTCTGTCTCTCTCTTTCCCTCTGTCTCTCTCTTTCCCTCTCTCTCTCTCTTTCCCTTTGATGGGATGTCAATGGTGTTGGCTATGCTTATGAGGGCCTCTTTAACTCGAGGGGCCTAGAGAAATACTGTACCGCAAGGGAGAGAGAGCGAGAGAGAGATGGAAGCGACAGAGCATTGGGGATGCTTTGAGCCACCTTTGAGCCACCAGAATATTGACATTTCAGCGATAATGTTTTACAAGGAAATTCAGAGTGCTTTTAATGAAAAAAAAAGCTTTTTACATCAAGTTTTTATTATTTCAATTCATAGGATTCGTCCAATAAATGTATAAACATATTTTTAAAGCCCCCCACACCCACCCCAACAGCAGCCTGATAGCATGTCAAATCAATCATGTAAAAACAAATACACACATATTACATAGTAAATCTACTGAACAATACATCATAAAGCCTCAGAAATAGTGGCAAATTAGGGATACACATTCATGGATGTAAAGGCCCGTTGGTTAAGCGTTCAGAAATATCTGCTGCTACTTTTGTCAATGTCTATTGTGGACACCTTGGCCCTGTGGATCCTGGCCGTGGAGAGCTCCATAAGGACAATTTCCTTAAATGTGAGCAGCCATTGCTGCAATGGCAACTGATGAGGTGGAATCCACCTTTATACAGTACTTTTCTTAGCAGCTGTGGTTCCTGTCAACCACACTCTCCGTTGGCGCTCTGACGTGCAAATCAGAGTCATCCCAAAGCAACATCACTAGTGGATCTAATGGCAGTATTTTATCTAAGGAGATGACATCTTTGACTTTCCCCCAGAATTCAACCACCCCCAGGCATTTCCACAACATATGCTGAAAATTACCAAGGTCCCCCGCGGTGCAGAATGTCCATAATGGCGATGGACTAATACACATGTGATGTCTTTTGTGAGGTGTTGGATAGGTTCTATGGTGATTGGTGTTTCTAGAGGATCCAAATATACTTTTCCATACTGTCTCCCAATTGATTTGTCTATCAGAAAGTGTCAAATATTTTTCCCATACAGTGGATAGAGTTAATGGTTTTTGTTCTGCTAGAATTAATTGACTATAGATCAGAAGCAACTCCTTTTGAGGCGCGTCTGTCCATTAGAAGTTTGACCAATGGGTGTACTCGTAATTCTTCTCCCCAGGGGACCCCATAGGCTCACATGGATAGTTGAATGTAAAGACAAAATTATGGACCTGGGACATTAAAACACTGGCGGATTTGCTGGAGTCCATTCATGTTGAATATGTCTTTGAAAGTATAAATACCCTTCTTAGACCAAGAATCTGATCATTCCATTAGGGCGGCACACAATTGGCCCAGCGTTGTCCAGGTTAGGGAGGGTTTGGCCCAGCGACCTCCAGGTTAGAGAGGGTTTGGCCCAGCGTCGACCAGGTTAGGGAGGGTTTGGCCCAGCGTCCTCCAGGTTAGAGAGGGTTTGGCCCAGTGTTCAGGTTAGGGAGGGTTTGGCCCAGTGTCGTCCAGGTTAGGGAGGGATTGGCCCAGCGTCGTCCAAGTTAGGGAGGGTTTGGCCCAGCGTCGTCCGGGTTATGGAGGGTTTGGCCCAGCGTCGTCCAGGTTAGGGAGGGTTTGGCCCAGCGTCGTCAAGGTTAGGGAGGGTTTGGCCCAGCGTCTTCCAGGTTAAGGAAGGGTTTGGCCGGGGGGGCTTTACATGGCTCATCGCGCTCTTGCGACTCCTTGTGGCGGGCCGGGCGCCTGCAGGCTGACCCCAGTCGTTAGTTGAACAATGTTGGAGAGTATGAAAGCCATTTAAGATTAGTTCTCATATGTGTCTCTGTAGCTTTCCACACATTTACTGAGAATGCCATAATGGGTCCAAAAAAGAATGCACATTTTTTAGGAGTCAAGCCAGAAAATAATACATCTTGTCATTTAATTGTATAAACTATTGACTCTTCTACAGCACACCAAGAACAGAAGCCTCTGAGTTCAACCAGGTCTTCAGGAAATGTATTTGGAATGATAGGAGATACCATTTTAGATTTGGAAGTCCCTGTACATAGCCTCGTTATTGTTATTTTACTGTGTTACTTATTTTTATTTTTTTACTTTAGTTAATTGAGTAAATATTTTCTTAACTCTAATTCTTGAACTGCATTGTTGGTTAAGGGCTTGTAACTAGGTGTGCACCTTTAGTGTTCGGTGCATGTGACCAATAAAACCTGCTTTGATTTGATCACCATCATCTCCATTATGACCAACAGGATCATAATCCCACTCGTTGTCAGATGAACTCTCGCTACATTATCCGTCATCCATCAGAATCAATCAGAATAGAGAGGAGTCCTAGCTATCTGACACACAGGGAGACATGGCTAATGGGCGTCCTGAATGACTGCTCCGTCGGTCCCCTCTTCTGGTAGCCCTGCCGGGATTTACTATGACACTTCTAGCATGGCCTCGTACCGGCAGATAGCAGGAAGCACCGGCTGAATAGAAATGAGATTGTCGTTTGTCATCTATCCCATCACACAGAGGGAGAGAGAGGGGGGGGGGATGACACAGCAAGAGAGAGAAAGAGAGATGGGTTAGATTAGAGAGGAGAAGACACTCACAGTAGTCATCCCAATGCATCGGATGAATCCGTCACCAGGCTCCATCATTGAAGTTCCTTATCTTAAAACAGGAAACGGGCGCGGGTCCAATGGCACGGAAAATAGAAATATGGATGAACTTATAAATCTATCATAAATACATATCACAGGTTGGTATCTGTCCAGAGGATTTTTCATTTGGGACTATGGGACGGCACAACGGTGAGGGGAAAAGCAATATGTATTTAGAATGGGGGGGTTTGGGGAAGGAATGTGTTTAAGGTGGGGACACAAAAAAAGGTGCCAAAACAGGAAGGGAAAAAAGGATGACTTTGAAAAAAAGTTGTCTTGGCAGAAATGGAATCACCAGGTGCTTCTGTGTGGGACGAGCTTCTGAGTTGACTTTTTAAAAGGCACTATGCTCTCAAAGAGTATGCATTTTTTATTTGGTTCCCGTTCCTTCCTTGAAATATAAATAAATAAATACAATTATTGGGAAGAAGGTTGAGCTCAGACCTGGGTTCAGATACTATTTGAAATAATTTCTAACACTTTCACTGTGCTTCGTTGAGCTTGGCAGGGGAACCAGGGCCGTGCACAGACCTTTCATGGGGCAGGTACTCAAAATGAAAAAGAGTGCACATACAGTAACTTGAAATGCATCACACACCAACTGCCTCTATAGCAAAACATACATATATATATATATATATTTTGGCATAGGCATATTTATTTACCAATTGTAAGCAAGGTATTTACTGTGTCTCCTAAACACATGATTGACATCGGGAAAAGAGGGTGGGTGTCACGAGTCCGACCGAGGGTGGTTTCCCTTCCCGGGCGGGTGGCGCTCGGCGGTCGTCGTTAGCTGCCACGGAGCATTACAGCTAATTATTGATATTGATGATTGATAAAAATCTGCTAGTTAGCTAGCTTGATATACACTACTGCTCAAAAGTTTTAGAATACCTACTCATTCAAGGGTTTTTATTTATTTGTACTATTTTCTACATTGTAGAATAATAGTAAAGACATCAAAACTATGAAATAACACATATGAAATCATGTAGTAACCAAAAAAGTGTTAAACAAATCTAAATATATTTTATATTTGAGATTCTTCAAATAGCCACCCTTTGCCTTGATGACAGCTTTGCACATTCTTGGCATTCTCTCAACCAGTTTCATGAGGTAGTCACCTGGAATGCATTTAAATTAAAAGGTGTGCCTTCTTAAAAATAAATGTGTGGAATTTCTTTCCTTCTTAATGCGCTTGAGCCAATCAGTTGTGTTGTGACAAAGTATACTGAAGATGTATTATTTGGTAAAAGACCAAGTCCATATAATGGCAAGAACAGCTCAAATAAGCAAAGCGGTCAGTCAATAAGGAACATTTCAAGAACTTTGAAAGTTTCTTCAAGTGCATTCACAAAAATCATCAAGCTCTATTATGAAACTGGCTCTCACAAGGAACGCCACAGGAATTGAAGACCCAGAGATACCTCTGCTGCAGAGGATAAGATCAAATAAATGCTTCACGGAGTTCAAATTACAGACACATCGCAACATCAACTGTTCAGAGGAGACTGTGTGTATCAGGCCTTCATGGTTGAATTGCTGCAAAGAAACCACTACGAAAGGACACCAATAAGAAGAAGAGACATGCTTGGGCCAAGAAACACGAGCAATGGACATTAGACTGGTGGAAATCTGTCCTTTCCTCTGATGAATCAAAATTTGAGAATTTTGGTTCCAACCACCGTTTCTTTGTGAGACACAGTGTGTGTGAACGGATGATCTCCGCATGTATTATTTCCCACAATAAAGCATGGAGGAGGAGGTGCTATGGTGTGGGGGTGCTTTGCTGTGATTTATTTAGAATTCAAGGCACACTTTACCAGCATGGCTACCACAGCATTCTGCAGAGATACATCATCCCATCTGGTTTGGGCTTACTGGGACTGTCATTTGTTTTTCAACAGGACAATGACCCAACACACCTCCAGGCTGTGTAAGGGATATTTTACCAAAAAGGAGAGTGATGGAGTGCTGCAACAGATGACCTGGCCTCCAAAATCTCCCGACCTCAATCAAATTGAGATGGTTTGGGATGAGTCGGATCGCAGAGTGAAGTAAAAGCAGCCAACAAGTGCTGTCCACTGCTCAGCATATGTGGGAACTCCTTCAAGACTGTTGGGAAAGCATTCCAGTTGAAGCTGGTTGAGAGAATGCCAAGAGTCTGCAAAGCTGGCTATTTGAAGAATCTCAAATCTAAAATATATATGTTTAACACTTTGGTTACTACATGATTCCATATGTGTTATTTCATAGTTTTGATGTTTTCACTATTATTCCACAATGTAGGTGTTCTAAAATGTTTAACCAGTAGTGTATATATTTTTTACTGGTTGTGATTTATCTTTAATGCTCTTCCATTTTTAAATAATAATACAGCTGTACTATATGGAGACTAGAGACTACCCATGTTGTTGCTGCCCTGATACGGGTGGTATAGGACAAAAATAATGACTGCTGAGACACACACACGTACACACACACGTGTGCAAGCACACACGTTCACCCATGTATGTTCACACATGCACGCATGCATGCACACACAAACACACACAAACACACACATACACATGCACACACACACACACACACCTGTGGAGTCTATAGAGATCTTTGCCTAAATCAATTGCTAAAACATAGTTGAATGCATCAAGCAGGTTGAGGTATACTGTTGAAGGGATAGTTACTGACAGATGGTTTGAATGACTGGAGAGCTGTGGGGAAAATGCACTGCTTGTGGGATACAGTGTATCAGAATGTCCCGGAGAAGAGATGGACACACTCATCAACCTTCTGCACACACTCTAGGAAACACACACTCCTGGGAGAGTCTCTTCTCTCTCCGCATGGGGGCCTAATTAAGGAGATAATTAGGAGACTGGGAGGGGTGTGTGTGTGTGTGAGAGAGAGAGAGGGCAGTGTAATTCAGACACGTTCAATTACAGAAACCAAGGGAACATGCACACACACAGCATCTCACTCCTAAGGGGGGAGAGGGGGAGAGAGAGAGAGATGGGGGGAGAAAGAGGTGGGGGGGGGGTGGTTGAATTAGGGGATCATTCAGACAGGCTTCTCACTCCCAACATGGGGCTAAGGTGCCAGGGGGAACCCTGGGTAATGTGGTCTTGATGTGCCTTGACTCAGTGCCCCTAGTGATTGAACTCTCTGATTGGAGGAGAATGATCACAGAGGACTGAGCCACTGCAGATATCAATGCTTGAGTTGCCCTGTGGGATTGTGGGTGGTGTGTGCTTGGCCATAGTTTCTACCTCAGTGTAGAGAGAGACATTTATGTGGCTAATATAAGCACACACCCATGGTACACATAAACCTTCTCCTTTTTGGTTAGATTGTATTGTCGTTAGGTAAGGTATTTGCCTTGTGGAAAAAACATCTTTGATTTCCTGCTTTTTTATATTGTTTCAAACTCCACTTAATATTTTTCAAAAGCGCTTTTATTGCAAAGGAAATGTGTTCATTCCAGGTCGTGTTCCCTTTAGAAGGCATCATCTATGGAAGCAAGGCCATTGATGAATGAAAAGGAATTTGTTGAGTCAAATTCTTCATGAATGGGGGTGTTTGTATCCAGTGAATAGTGTTTCTCTCTCTCGCTCTTCATCTAAGGAAGACTGTGCATCCATAAGGCATGAATAACACCCATTTGTAACCACCCACTCGGCACAGACATCAGTTCAAGATCGAGTTTTGATTTACACTTGGTTGAGTTGTCCACTAACTTGAAATCAACGTGAATTCAACCAAAAATGTCACCATGTCATTGGATTCAGGTTAAAAAAGAGAGAGTGTCCTTACGTTGATGACCTTTTGCAAATCCAATCAGTTTTCCACATTACTTCAAATGTCATCACATTGCTATTTTGGGTTGAAATGATGTGGAAACAACGTTGACTCAACCAGTTTTTCCCATCTCAAATCCCATCAATACAAAGTAGGCTACAAACACACAAAAGAGGGAGGTATTTCCAATTGGGATTCTCACATGACGGAGAGAACAAACTGCACTGCCTGTGTTCATTCAACGCAAACTGTGGAAGCTACTCTAAAAACATAGATTACCAAGCTACCAATTACTTCACACTGGAACAAGTTAAGCTACCGTAAAGCTACCCTTAAGAAGAATATAGTTTACATAACTAAAGTTACTTGAAAATGTAATTCACTACCTCCAATCTACTTTGTGAAAAAAATATCATATGTAAAGCTGAAATGTCATAGACTACAAATTGCAAGAACAGATCACTTTGGGATAATACGTTAACAGAATGTGTCATTTAAACTCAAACACTGTTTCCAGTGAGAATTAGTCAGGTCTGATGCAGGACATCAAAGGAAATGATAGCTTAGGACTCACTAGTAATTCGATTTCACCTTCTTTTCATTCCTGAAACGATCTATTTTCACGATCTCTCTCGCTGTCTCTCTGTATCACACACACACACACACACACACACACACACACACACACACACACACACACACACACACACACACACACACACACACACACACACACACACACACACACACACACACACACACACACACACACACACACACAAACACACAGACACACACACCTCTCACTGAGAATGTGCCCCCTCCTCCTTACATGTTCTCACCCTACACCGCTGACCTCCCTCATCCGTCCTTTTCTACACATAGAAAAAAGGGGACATTCGGCTATCCCCACAGCAGAACGCTTTTGAAGAACCCTTTTGTTCCAGGTAGAACCTTTTTGGTTCCAGGTAGAACCCTTTTGGGTTCCATGTAGAACCCTCTGGGTTTACCTGGAACCAAAAGGGTTCTCTTTTTTCTAAGAGTGCACCTTGTGGCCAAAAGGAGAGCTTTTCTGGATGTGTTCTTGCTAATGAAGGATACAGATCTCTGTCTGTCGGTGATGAATATTTCCAAGGAACAGGATGGATTTTCTGACTGGTCAAAACAGGGTACAATTATCACCTGGGAGACCACCTGCTGTTTGGAGCGTCACGTGTGCCGGCTTAGTGGGACATTTATTCCTTCAAAGCTGTGCATTAGTGCACATCAATTATGCACAGGGGTGTCGCAATTACTTATTTACGTATTCTGATAATGACATTTTTTAATAAGGCAGATGCCAAGCTCATTTAATGCACTTAATGAAAATGAATGACAGCCTTTCCAGTAGGAAGAAGTATGGTGGAGTGATGAGGAGTGATTGAGGGTTAGGACTGGATTTCAGGGGAAAGGTGAGAGCTGCTACCCTGAATGAATGAGACGCCTAGTTGGTTAATTAGGGTGAGTGTTAATTAGGATTAAAGTGTGGTTGTATTTCTGGGATTATTGTTGTATACGTAGTACATGCACGCAAGCTAGCGGGTGCAAGTACTGTAGGCAGGCATGCAAACACAAACACACATACACACAACACACAAATAAATACACACACACACATACAGCTGTGTCATTGCCATTGTTGACTGTGTTGGCATTATTATGCATTCTGGCACAAAATGGCTGCCATGCATCATCCAACAGGAACTGCACAGTCATGATTATGTATAAATGCCATACATTGTAAAACTCCTTGAGGCCAGGCATTCCATTATTATGTCATAATAATAACGTGCAATATAACACATAAAACAAGGCATGACCTCTGACATGCTGTGTACTAAACGGTTCCTCTATTTTGCCAACTCATGCTGCACTAGTTCCATGACTCGAGTGATGCACTCAGTGAAGTGGGAGTGGGGGAGTTGTGGGTAGGGAGATGAACTCAACCATAGGGGAGCATGGGAAGAGCAGTCAGGGCCCGAGGGGTACAAAAACGCTAACCTGAATCGCGCCAGCGCCCTGTCCCGCTACATTAGCATGGCTAGCATGTGACACGTCAGTCACCCATGGTGAATGGCGTCAAGTGAGGGAAACGTAATTCGCCCACAATTTTTACTGATTTGCAGGATGGACTGGGACTGCGGTTATTTTCCCAGTCCTTTGTGCTAATGCTACAATCATCACCAAGCCCTGAGAGATGATGACACTAATGCTACAATCATCACCAAGCCCTGAGAGATGATGACACTAATGCTACAATCATCACCAAGCCCTGAGGTATGATGACACTAATGCTACAATCATCACCAAGCCCTGAGGGATGATGACACTAATGCTACAATCATCACCAAGCCCTGAGGGATGATGACACTAATGCTACAATCATCACCAAGCCCTGAGGTATGATGACACTAATCCTACAATCATCACCAAGCCCTGAGGTATGATGACACTAATGCTACAATCATCACCAAGCCCTGAGGGACGATGACGCTGACACTAATGCTACAATCATCACCAAGCCCTGTGGGATGATGACACTGACACTAATGCTACAATCATCACCAAGTCCTGAGGGATGATGACGCTGATACTAATGCTACAATCATCACCAAGCCCTGAGGGATGATGACACTGACACCAATGCTACAATCATCACCAAGCCCTGAGGGATGATGACACTGACACTAATGCTACAATCATCACCAAGCCCTGAGGGATGATGACACTAATGCTACAATAATCACCAAGTGCTGAGGGACGATGACACTAATGCTACAATAATCACCAAGTGCTGAGGGATGATGGTGCTGACACTAATGCTACAATCATCACCAAGCCCTGAGGTATGTTGGCGCTGACACTAATGCTAGTGTGACCTTTTGTTGTTGTTGAGGGGGGGGGTTCCAGAAATATCCCAGTTTTAGACCCAAAACCCCCAACCAATAAATACAAATAAAATAACTCTGACAAACAACTCACTTGCACAACACACTTGCGTCCTCTTCTATGCTCCCCTGGCGTACACTCAGTCCCCCCCAGACCCCAAAGTTCTCTTGTGAAATATTTGCAGGGCTATTTGGAAGGCTTGCTGCGTTGTGGGAAAGGTGATTGCTGAGTTGTCATCAGAAAAGATACCCGAGGTCCACTCTAAATGTAGATTTTATGAGTGGCTGGATGTTAGATTATGGTGCTTGGAATCTCTCCAGTGGGAAATGTGCCGCATCTGCAATAATCAAATAAAAAAACACGAAGGGGCCCTCGGTTCCACTTATCTCATTGGCAGGTGAGCCGGCTCACCTCTTTATGGATTCAACCGCAGTTTCCATGGACAAACAGTTGGATAGCAGAGGTTCCTGTGAGGGTACTTCATATTGATAGTGTGGTAATGAGAGAGCTTGATGGATGTCGTTGACAAGAGGTGGAAGGTTACATTAGGACACTGGTACTGTAAACTATCAAGGTATACTGAATTGGATACACACAGCAAACAATGAGTAGATTAAACAGTTGAAACAATGAGGAACTGCTCTGAAATACAGTAATGGTCTTTTCCCCCTCATGATGAGTTAGATCCATCAGGCAAAGAGCCTGGTTCCTCTGGGACCTAGCCAAGGCTTCTTGCTGAGCTTAGTAAAGTTCATGGAGCTCACTCTCCTCTCGCCTCTCGAACGGTCCTGGATTTGGCAAGTGGAAGAGACACACAGACGGAACGAACAGAGAGGATGAGTGCTACGCTAACGAGACTAGCAGGGGCTTTCACGACAACCGCAGGTTTTTGGCTCGTGTCCGTCTTGTTCCTCTTGACTCCAATACCGCGGTGTTGACTCAGTGTTTGGATGGCTGGAGAAATGAAGGCGATACACGAGGAGAGATTATTGACGGGTGTCTATCGAACGGTCTGGCATGGACCGCTTTTCAAGGATCTGGGTCAGGCTTATGATGAACCAAAGAGTTGTTTCGAAATGGCAAATCCATTATTCCTTTATGGACTTCCTGATAAGGCGATTCATTAAGTCTTCGTCATTTCGTCAGTCGTGATTTATGAACTGAATATGCAGAGTCCATCTCTCTCTGTCTGCCCCCCAGCCTTCGTCTTTCGGTCTGTCTCACCCCTCTCTCTCTCTGTCTCTCACCCCTCTCTCTCTCTCTGTCTCTCACCCCTCTCTTTCTCTCTGTCTCTCACCCCTCTCTTTCTCTCTGTCTCTCACCTCTCTCTCTATCTGTCTGTCTCACCCCCTCTCTCTTTCTGTCTGTCTCCCCCTCTCTCTCTGTCTGTCTCACCCCTCTCTCTCATTCTCTCCCCCTCTCTCTCTCTCTGTCTGTCTCACCCCGCTCTCTCTCTTTTCTGTCTGTCTCCCCCTCTCTCTCTGTCTGTCTCACCCCCTCTCTCTCATTCTCTCACCCCCTATCTCTCTCTCTCTGTCTGTCTCACCCCGCTCTCTCTCATTCTGTCTCACCTCATCTCTCTGTCTGTCTCACCCCTCTCTCTCTCTCTGTCTGTATCACCTCTCTCTCTCTGTGTCTGTTTCACCCCTCTCTCTCTCTCTGTCTGTATCACCTCTCTCTCTCTGTGTCTGCTTCACCCCTCTCTCTCTCTCTCTCGCTCTCTGTCTCACCCCACTCTCTCTCTCTGTGTCTGTATCACCCCTCTCTCTCTCTGTCTGTATCACCCCTCTCTTTCTCTCTGTGTCTGTTTCATCTCTCTCTCTCTCTCTCTCTCTCTCTGTCTGTATCACCCCTCTCTTTCTCTCTGTCTGTATCACACTCTCTCTTTGTGTCTGTTTCACCCCCTCTCTCTCTCTCTCTCTCTCTCTCTCTCTCTCTCTCTGTCTCTCGCTCTCTGTCTCTCTGTCTGTATCACCCCTCTCTCTCTCTCTGTCTGTATCACCCCTCTCTCTCTGTGTCTGTTTCACCCATCTCTCTCTCTCTCTCGCTCTCTGTCTCACTCCTCTCTCTCTCTCTCTCTGTCTGTATCACCCCTCTCTCTCTCTGTGTCTGTTTCACCCCTCTCTCTCTCTGTGTCTGTTTCACCCATCTCTCTCTCTCTGTCTGTATCACCCCACTCTCTCTCTGTCTGTATCACCCCTCTCTCTCTGTGTCTGTTTCACCCCTCTCTCTCTCTCTGTCTGTATCACCTCTCTCTCTCTCTGTGTCTGCTTCACCCCTCTCTCTCTCTCTCTCTCTCTCTCTCTCTCTCTCTCTCTCTCTCTCTCTCTCTCTCTCTCTCTCTCTCTCTCACCCCTCTCTCTCTGTCTCATCACCCCTCTCTCTCTCTGTCTGTATCACCCCTCTCTCTCTGTGTGTCTGCTTCACCTCTCTCTCTCTCTCTCTCTCTCTCTCTCTCTCTCTCTCTCGCTCTCTGTCTCACCCCACTCTCTCACTCTGTCTGTATCACCCCTCTCTCTCTGTGTCTGTATCACCCCTCTCTCTCTCTCTGTCTGTATCACCCCTCTCTCTGTGTGTCTCTCTCTCTCTCTCGCTCGCTCTCTGTCCACCCCTCTTTCTCTCTCTCTGTCTGTATCACCCCTCTCTCTCTCTATCTCTATCTCTCTCGCTCTCTGTCTCACCCCTCTCTCTCTGTGTCTGTTTCACCCATCTCTCTATCTGTGTCTGTATCACCTCTCTCTCTCTCTGTCTGTATCACCCCTCTCTCTGTGTGTCTGTTTCACCCCTCTCTCTCTCTCTCTCTCTCTCTCTCTCTCTCTCTCTCTCTCTCTCTCTCTCGCTCTCTGTCTGTATCACCCCACTCTCTCTCTGTCTGTTTCACCCCTCTCTCTCTCTCTCTCTCTCTCTCTCTGTCTGTATCACCCCACTCTCTCTCTGTCTGTTTCACCCCCCTCTCTCTCTCTCTCTCTCTGTCTGTATCACCCCACTCTCCTTGTCTGTTTTACCCACCCCCCTCTCTCTATCTCGCTCTCTGTCTCACTCCCTTTCTCGCAGAGTGAAAGAAACATCAGAAAAATCACTGGATATAAAAAACATGTTGGAAAAATGACAGGTTTACGTCAAAACACATCATCCGCCTACAGCTCATCGTGGGAAAGCAGCTTTAACTTAGTGACAGAAATGTGAATATTAATGAGATGATTTCATGTGCTCAGATATGTTTCATGCGATGGCCGTTGAGCGACTGCTTTAGAATTGTCTAGGTCATTAATCCACCAACACTGACAAAACTGACAATCTCCCAATGAAACAATTTTGAGAAAATACAACACAATTCAGATTCAGTTAATGAGGCCTGTCAGTAAACATTGGTATCCCACGGTAACCATGACGACGTGTGTTCAGCGTTAACATTCAAAGAGAGCCTCAATAATGAAATAGGAAGTGCAAATGAAATAAACAAGAATTTAATCAACATATTCCAAACGGATCAAATCAGAACATATATTAGAAAATTCTGCAAAACAGTTGAGGGCTTTCAATTGCAATTTGCCCCCTACCCAGCAACCCCATCTTCTTATTGTCTTCTCCTAACTTTGAAGCTCCACGGCAACTGGCCGTGTTGTCTTGGAGACAGCAGGGCTTCCAAAAAGAACTGTACCTTTTGGGGAATACTGATCATCAGACAGAGACAGGCTTTTGTTGGTTTGCTGTGTGACTGACAGCCGCACACAAATTAAGTGTTGACTGGCTCGTCTGATTCACTTTGGCTTACGTAATTGTGTCTAAAGTGGAAATCACATAAAAACTGTCAGGAAGTCTGCTTATCCCCTCACAAAGACAACACCTTGCCGACGCCATGCTACCGACACGCACACTAAGACACAAACACACACACAGACACAGACACTGTCGTAGCAGAATCAGAATTAGTTAGGTAACATTGATAAATAAGATGTTTTATCTACTTTCATAAATATGCTTATGTGGGAAAAGTCACTTGGGGCCCAGAGAGAGGAGAGGTCAGGATTGTCTTCATATGTGAGGGTATCTGTTAAACCATGTGAAGGGCTCCACAATGTCTGTACACCAGTCACTCCCTACTTTTCCCATTGGGGGGCGGAGTATGGCAGTGTCTGGAACCATTGTTTGTCCCCTCTGATGTTGAAACTTGTCTTTTATAGTATATGACCTAGAGGTTCACTCCTCTCAGGGAGCTTGGTGGGTTGTATTTCAGCTGGGAGTATCTAGAATTGATATATGCCATTGGATGAGGTAATGTTTTGGTAATATGAAGTACCAAGAACGAGAAGTAGAACCTTGTCTAAAAGAAAAAACTGAACAATAATTTATAGCTAATGCTGTCTGGCTATGGGATACTCGTCTCTCAAGTAAAATTATTCCTTTTTGCAGTTTTCCTAAGACCTGTGGTTCGTCATTGTGAGTTGAGGGGGTGGATCTTAGTTATAAAATATCTCAGTTGCCATAATGTTGACACTCTCAGAATGAATTTATAGACACTGAATTGATCTGAGAGTCAAAGGGCTATGGTGAAGCTCATATTATTAAAAGATGAAGTTTAAGGTATAACTGTGACTTGTGTGTGGTTTGTAAACTCTCCTTTCACTTAGTGATGCAGGAAATTACCACGACAACACACACACACACACGCACGCACGCACGCACACACACACACACACACACACACACACACACACACAGCGCGGTGTGTTACTGACTACTCTGGAGGCTCAGCCTAGATGCCTGGCACGTTATGTCAATTACTGCCAAATTGGGATCAATCAAGTTGGGCCAGATTCAATTAGGATAAGGAGGTTATTATCCTTTTACTCTACTACTAGGTAATTAGGTAAAGCAAATTTGTTCCAGGTTATTTTCCTCTAATTATGCTACTGAGTCCCTCTCTTTCCCCCTCCTCCTCCTGTCTCCTGTCACTGGAACTGTCCTCCTAGATGCTCGCACACACCTCTCCTCCTTGCTCGTGGATACGAGAACCTTGAGCGTGTCACTGGAACTGTCCTCCTAGATGCTCACACACACCTCTCCTCCTTGCTCATGGATACGAGAACCTTGAGCGTGTCACTGGAACTGTCCTCCTAGATGCTCGCACACACCTCTCCTCCTTGCCCATGGATACGAGAACCTTGAGCGTGTCACTGGAACTGTCCTCCTAGATGCTCACACACACCTCTCCTCCTTGCTCGTGGATACGAGAACCTTGAACGTGTCACTGGAACTGTCCTCCTAGATGCTCACACACACCTCCTCTCCTTGCTCGTGGATACGAGAACCTTGAGCGTGTCACTGGAACTGTCCTCCTAGATGCTCACACACACCTCTCTTCCTTGCTCGTGGATACGAGAACCTTGAGCGTGTCACTGGAACTGTCCTCCTAGATGCTCGCACACACCTCTCCTCCTTGCCCGTGGATACGAGAACCTTGAGCGTGTCACTGGAACTGTCCTCCTAGATGCTCACACACACCTCTCCTCTTTGCTCGTGGATACGAGAACCTTGAGCGTGTCACTGGAACTGTCCTCCTAGATGCTCACACACACCTCTCCTCCTTGCTCGTGGATACGAGAACCTTGAGCGTGTCACTGGAACTGTCCTCCTAGATGCTCACACACACCTCTCCTCCTTGCTCGTGGATACGAGAACCTTGAGCGTGTCACTCATAAGGTGCCGTGTCAAAACGTGGCATCACTCTGCAAACTTTGGCTAGTCGACAACCTTGCTCAGGTCAATGTAATGGAGTGCCGAGCAGCAGCTATGGGCTTGTTGATTGATGTCTTTGTTCTGATTAATGCCGGAGTACACCCGCCCAGGTTAGTGGAGAGCTGACAGCTTTATTGATAAATGAAATGCATGACCACGTGAAAGGCATCAATCTCTCACTTGCCTTACTTTTCTGCCCCCTGTTCTCCAGGCTCCCAGAGCTAATAAGGAGTGGTAGGTTCGAGGCCTTGTCAGAAAACGAGAACAGCCCAAGTAATCCAAGTTTATTTTAAAAGGCTAATTGATCATTATGTTAGCACAGCTGAAAACTGTTGTTCTGATTAAAGAAGCAATAAAACTGGCCTTCTTTAGAATAGTTGAGTATCTGGAGCATCAGCGTTTGTGGGTTCGATTACAGGCTCCAAATCAAATCAAATCAAACCAAACCAAATCAAATCAAATTGTATTTGTCACATACACATGGTTAGCAGATGTTAATGCGAGTGTAGCGAAATGCTTGTGCTTCTAGTTCCGACAATGCAGTAATAACCAACAAGTAATCTAGCTAACAATTCCAAAACTACTACCTTATTGACACAAGTGTAAGGGGATAAGAATATGTACATAAAGATATATGAGTGAGTGATGGTACAGAGCGGCATAGGCAAGATACAGTAGATGGTATTGAGTGCAGTATATACATATGAGATGAGACTTCAACCCGATTGAGATGCTGTGGCATGTCCTTGAGAGCGGTTCCCACCAGACATCCCAAGAATATTGCTGAACTGAAACCGTTTTGTAAAGAGGAATGGTCCAAAATTCCTCCTGACCGTTGTGCAGGTCTGATATGCAACTACAGAAAACGTTTGGTTGAGGTTATTGCTGCCAAAGGAGGGTCAACCAGTTATTAAATCCATTCAATCCCACCCTGCACTGTGAATGTTTACACGGTGTGTTCAATAAAGACATTAAAACGTATAATTGTTTGTGTGTTATTAGTTTAAGCAGACTGTGTTTGTCTATTGTCTATTTGGACGGCAGGTAGCCTAGTGGTTACAGCGTTGAGCCAGTAACTGCAAGGTTGCTAGATCAAGTCCCTGAGCGGACAAGGTAAACAATCTGTTGTTCTGCTCCTGAACAAGGCAGATAACCTACTTTTCCTAGGCCGTCATTGTAAATAAGAATTTGTTCATAACCAACTTGTCAAGTTAAATAATTAAAATTGGATAAAAGATCAGGTCAAAATGTATGACCTATTTATGCAGAATTCCAGGTTATTCCGAAGGGTCTCATACTTTTTCTTGCCATTGCATTTGAAAAGCAAAAGATGAGAGCCCAAGTGGAAGTGGAACACAACAGAGATGAATAGATTAAAGAGTGTACCTTTAACACTCACAGTGTTACTTGATCTACATTAACAGAAGCTCAAACAGCGAGGAAAACAAATCTAACTTAAAGGCTGAGGGCCGATCCATCAGGGACCAAAACGAGAGGGGGGGGGGGGGGGTCGAACCGAAGGCAGAACAGAAACAAATCAAAGAGAACAACACAAAGACTCAAGATGGAGAGATGTAGAGATAGCAGCACCCCCCCTCTTCCTTTCCTTCCTCCCTTCCTGCTCCCCGGACAGATGGATGCACTCTTGATGAAGGAGGAGACAGGGAACTTTTAATGAACAGAAGCCGAGCAGAGAGAGAGAGAGAGAGGAGTGGGAGAGAGGAGAGAGAGAGGAGTGGGAGAGAGGAGAGTGAGAGAGAGGGGAGAGAGAGAGCGGAGTTGAATTATCTCGTGGTTGATAAGAGCCAAAATGGACACCGGGAGGGAAGGAGGTTTTGGTCAGATAAACAGAGGTTCTTTTCAGAGAGAGGGAGAACAAAGGGAGAGGAGCTGACACTCAGGGAGAGATTAGCCCGGTCCCTTTCAGACTTCTTTCAGCTAGGCCGGGCAGGGAATCGAAAGCAGTGAAAGTGAACCGCCAAACGGAACTCTCTCTCTCTCTCTTTTCTCTCTCTCTCTCTCTCTCTCTCTCTCTCTCTCTCGTTACGTCTTTGAAGGCTTTTTATCACCTGGATGTCGCTGCGTCTCCAGATCCCACGGGCGATTAGCTGTAGGGAGCAGGGAGCTGCCTCTATGGCGAGGAAAGCAGAGGGGAAAGAAAGTGGGTTATACTTGGATGGTATTGATGCTATTGTACGTAGAAAGACCGCCTTTTGCCTCCCATTTTAAGTAGAAATTGTGCACCAATATGTCACTTTAAAAGCCTGCTACTGTATATTATTAAAAACAAAGTGAGGTCTATACAGAAATGTATTTAGATCGGTGTGGAAGAACTTGACTGGCCTGCGCAGAGCCCTGAACTTAACCCCATTGGAATACCTTTTGGATGAATTGGAACGCCAAATGCGAGCCAGGTCTAACCACCCAACATTGGTGTCTGACCTCACTAATGCTCTTGTGCCTGAATGGAAGTCCCCACAGCAATGTTCCAACATCTAGTGGAAAGCCTTCCCAGAAGAGTGGAGGCTGTTACACTGTAGCAGCAAAGGGGGGACCAACTCTATATTAATGCCCATAATTTTGGAATCAGATGTTCGACTAGCAATTGTCCTCATACTTTTGGCAATGTAGTGTATGTTAAATGAAGTACCCTTTAATATAGACCACATGGAGAATTCTATCAATCTGTTTTTTAATATGAATAAAGACGTCTACTTTCCCTCTGGGCACCCTACGTGAGTTCCTGGAAGATTCTCCAGGTTTTCACCATCATTGTAAAGTTATTTAGTTCATTTGACAGTTCATTTGACAAAGTATTTATTTCATGTGATTTGTGATTCATTTACGTCTCTACCTCGTTCACCCCTGTGACATGAACTGAACTCTCAATTCCTTTATAAAAAAATATATAAAAAAATAAACATTCAACATCTAATAGTCAAATCACAAAGTTCTCTTTTGGCCCTTTTCTAGTGTTTTCTGGTGTAAAATTGGGTGGGTCGAGCATAACACGTCAACCCTGTTAGAAAGACAGGCAAAACCATAGATAGACAGGCAAAACCATAGATAGACAGACAAAACCATAGATAGACAGGCAAAATCATAGATAGACAGGCAAAACCATAGATAGACAGGCAAACCCATAGATAGACAGGCAAAACCATAGATAGAAAGGCAAAACCATAGATAGACAGGCAAAACCATAGATAGACAGGCAAAACCATAAATAGACAGGCAAAACTATAGATAGACAGGCAAAACCATAAATAGACAGGCAAAACTATAGATAGACAGGCAAAACCATAGATAGACAGGCAAAACCATAGATAGACAGGCAAAACCATAAATAGACAGGCAAAACAATAGATAGACAGGCAAAACCATAGATAGACAGGCAAAACCATAGATAGACAGGCAAAACCATAGATAGACAGGCAAAACCATAAATAGACAGGCAAAACTATAGATAGACAGGCAAAACCATAAATAGACAGGCAAAACTATAGATAGACAGGCAAAACCATAGATAGACAGGCAAAACCATAGATAGACAGGCAAAACCATAAATAGACAGGCAAAACAATAGATAGACAGGCAAAACCATAGATAGACAGGCAAAACCATAGATAGACAGGCAAAACATAGATAGACAGGATAGACAGGCAAAACTATAGATAGACAGGCAAAACTATAGATAGACAGGCAAAACCATAGATAGACAGGCAAAACCATAGATAGACAGGCAAAACCATAGATAGACAGGCAAAACCATAGATAGACAGGCAAAACCTTGGAGAGTTCCAGTGTTGGATAGCCATAGGCAGCTAGTTGACATAGCATCCCTCTGTTTGAGCCGGGTGTGTGAGTTGGCTAAACTAGACACCACATTCAGGAAGTGTCCTCATTTCTTTGGTGGGAAAACTTTGGGGCGAAGCGACATAATATATAAACACTCTGTTGTATCTATTTGTCCATGTTCCATGTCGTTAGTCAGTATGTCCCACTCATACATTTCCACCCTGTTAGGTTGAATTATAGAGAAAATATCAAAAACATCTACTCAAGCACACACACATGAGTACTTGTCAGGATGTTTTGGGGAGTAAAAATGTATTCCCATTCAGAATCCTATTTTCCCGAACCCCTAAACCGAACCCTTAAACCTGAAATGGTATTTGTACTTTTCAGTTGATAAAAAAATGTCCTGGCTTTTCAGACATTCTAGTCCTGACAAGATGGGAAAACAAGTCCTCCACACAAGGATGCCCACACACACCACCCAACACACCCCACCCACTCCTAACAGCTCTCTCCAAAAACTCTCCAGCCGCGCCTCGGCGTTATTATCTCACGCACCGAGGACATGATAAAGACAACGATTCCAATTAGGAGAGGAATGTCATCATTATCATACACAAGCAGGAGCTGCTGGTGCTCGACAGACAACCAAGAGGCCTCTTTTGTTGATGCACTTGTTTGCTGAGCTTCTGCTGTTCTTTTCCCTTCAAAAAGTTTAATTAGTACGCCGACGAGGCACCAAAAGCCTCTTTTCTCCACGCGCCACTGCGTCTTTTGTTTTTCAGAGTGTTCCACTGTATTAAAGAGGCGGGGAGAGGCTGGCTTTGATCATGGAGGACGCCATATTTGAAAGGCGACAAGGTTCAAATCGGGACAAGTGTCTCATAAGTAGTGTGGATTGTAAGCCTGAACTGAAGGGAAGAAGCGTGGCTTGATAACCCAACAAGATAAGACCTGTTTGTAGCTGTCGCTCAGAAGAATAAAGGACAATAGAGAGAGAGAGAGAGAGAGAGACAGAGACAGAGAGAGACCGAGAGAGAGACAGAGAGAGAGAGTGACTTACTTCACTGCCCCTGGAAAGATTAGATAATCTATGAAGAGAGACTTCACTTCTACAAAGTGTTTCTCTGCCTGTATGTCTGTGACTCAGTGTGGCGCTGTATAAAAGAGGAAAGATCAGAACCCCAGCCAGGAATCAGTCGGGTGCTGCCATCGCTAACAGGGGAGGCTGTGTGAACACACACACACACACACACACACGCACGCACACACACACACACGCACGCACGCACGCACGCACGTATTCTTTATTATGCTTCAAGATATGAAGGATATTGATTATACTATTGCACTACCAGATATGAATGATTACTATTACACTACCAGATATGAATGATTACTATTACACTACCAGATATGAATGATTACTATTACAATACCATATATTAATGATTACTATTAGACTACCAGATATGAATGATTACTATTAGACTACCAGATATGAATGATTACTATTACACTACCAGATATGAATGATTGCTATTACACTACCAGATATGAATGATTACTATTACAATACCATATATTAATGATTACTATTAGACTACCAGATATGAATGATTACTATTACACTACCAGATATGAATGATTACTATTACACTACCAGATATGAATGATTACTATTACACTACCAGATATGAATGTGTTCCTAGGGCTCGTAAATTGGGAACCTTGACATTTGGGTTGTTGCATTCACAATTTCTGTTTGATGACCTCCAACAAATACACAAATTCTCACACAAATACACACTGTTCAATCAAATACACACATGCTCACACAAATACAAGCATTCTCATACAAATGAACACATTCTTACACAAATACACACTTTCTCACCCAAATACACACTTTCTCACCCAAATACACACATTCTCACCAAAATACACACATTCTCACCAAAATACACACATTCTCACACAAAAACACACATTTTCACACAAATACACACATTCTCACACAGATCCAAAACATTCTCAGGCATGCACATGAGCGTATACACACACACACACACACACACACACACACACACACACACACACACACACACACACACACACACACACACACACACACACACACACACACACACACACACACACTGAGAGTGAGATCCCATTCCTGATACTGAGGAGTTTAATTCCATCAAACAGGATATAGGACTTGTAAAGTAGCTGCGTTGTCTGTTATGTTGGTTATTATTGGGCATTGTGATGGGAGATGAGGAAAGAACACGAGCAAAACTGTCAAACAGATAGTACAACATTAGTTTACATCCCAAATCCTTTCTCCACAATCTTAAATATGTTCATGGGATGCCATTTATCAGAGTTCGTTATGATTAGAATCAGTGTAAAATTAAAATAATAAAAAATGTGTAGTGACAGAGCACAGGTGAATTACAGCGGACACATCTGAAGGGAACGCAGTAACACGTTTCACCTCTTCACCGCTCGCTGACAGTGAGATGGAGTCAATCTACTTTTGGTGCCTTCTGTACCTTTAAATCAGCTCCAGCTGCATCATGTACAGCAGTGCAGATGTATTTTCATTAGGGACACAAACGTTTTGCTTCATTGACCCCTGTGGTATTAATGAGGTCAGAATAACCTGGCTTTTTCCAATAGACACCCTCCCATGTACGGTTGGATGCTTGACAATCATCCAATGATCCAGAGGTGGGAGGGGTGAGGTCTATGTGAGTTACCCAGGCAAGGTGAGGGGTGAGCGGGGAGATAAGTCACCTTAGCCCCCTTAACGGGGCTCCAGACTCATGACCTGTGAAGATGACTGCTTTAACGACCATCTTGTAAATCTTGTAAACCCGTAGACCGCTAATGCGTGTAGCTAGCTGATGTAATGCAGGCTTAATTGAGCTGAGCTCTCTACACCTTTAGCCAGGTAGCCTGTATGCCCTTAAAAGGCTGAGGGAAGAGGTGGAGTTGCATCAGTTTAAAAAGCCCACGGAGTCCACAGAGAATAAAATATGAAGCCTGAGAACTTGTGTCTTGAACTATCCCAAAAATATCAATATTACATCACAAAGCAGGCACAAGCCCTGTGGTTAGCATGTGTTTAAGAGAGGTCCACACACACGCACGCACGCACGCACGCACGCACGCACGCACGCACGCACACACACACACACACACCTTCTCCCACTCTCCCTTAACACAATGGGGCTTCCATTAAATGTACAGTGAGCACCTACGGCAGATCCTAGTTTACTGTACTAGTTTACTGTACTGTAGTTTACTGGAGCATCATCATCAAGCCCGCCAGGCCTCATCAACGCCAGAGAAATGGCACCAACATGAATCCCAGATGGCTATTATACTAAAACTCTTTAACATCATCCTTAGCTCTGGCATCTTCCCCAATATTTGGAACCAAGGACTGATCATCCCAATCCACAAAAGTGGAGACAAATTTGACCCCAATAACTACCGTGGAATATGCGTCAACAGTCACCTTGGGAAAATCCTCTGCATTATCATTAACAGCAGACTCGTACATTTCCTCAATGAAAACAATGTACTGAGCAAATGTCAAATTAGCTTTTTACCAAATTACCGTACAACAGACCATGTATTCACCCTGCACACACTAATTGACAACCAAACAAACCAAAACAAAGGCAAAGTCTTCTCATGCTTTGTTGATTTCAAAAAAGCCTCAATTTGGCATGAGGGTCTGCTATACAAATTGATGTAAAGTGGTGTTGGGGGTAAAACATACGACATTATAAAATCCATGTACACAAACAACAAGTGTGCGGTTAAAATTGGCAAAAAACACACATTTCTTCACACAGGGTCGTGGGGTGAGACAGGGATGCAGCTTAAGCCCCACCCTCTTCAACATATATATCAACGAATTGGCGCGGGCAATAGAAAAGTCTGCAGCACCCGGCCTCACCCTACTAGAATCCGAAGTCAAATGTCTGCTGTTTGCTGATGATCTGGTGCTTCTGTCACCAACCAAGGAGGGCCTACAGCAGCACCTAGATCTTATGCACAGATTCTGTCAGACCTGGGCCCTGACAGTAAATCTCAGTAAGACCAAAATAATGGTGTTCCAAAAAAGGTCCAGTCACCAGGACCACAAATACAAATTCCATCTAGACACTGTTGCCCTAGAGCACACAAAAAACTATACATACCTTGGCCTAAACATCAGCGCCACAGGTAACTTCCACAAAGCTGTGAACGATCTGAGAGACAAGGCAAGAAGGGCATTCTATGCCATCAAAAGGAACATCAATTTCAACATACCAATTAGGATTTGGCTAAAAATACTTGAATCAGTCATAGAGTCCATTGCCCTTTATGGTTGTGAGGTCTGGGGTCCGCTCACCAACCAAGACTTCACAAAATGGGACAAACACCAAATTGAGACTCTGCATGCAGAATTCTGCAAAAATATCCTCCGTGTACAACGTAGAACACCAAATAATGCATGCAGAGCAGAATTAGGCCGATACCCACTAATTATCAAAATCCAGAAAAGAGCCGTTAAATTCTATAACCACCTAAAAGGAAGCGATTCCCAAACCTTCCATAACAAAGCCATCACCTACAGAGAGATGAACCTGGAGAAGAGTCCCCTAAGCAAGCTGGTCCTGGGGCTCTGTTCACAAACACAAACACACCCTACAGAGCCCCAGGACAGCAGCACAATTAGACCCAACCAAATCATGAGAAAACAAAAATATTATTACTTGACACATTGGAAAGAATTAACAAAAAAACAGAGAAAACTAGAATGCTATTTGGCCCTAAACAGACAGTACACAGCGGCAGAATACCTGACCACTGTGACTAACCCAAAGAGACTTTGACTTTTGACTTTTGGTCTTTCTTTATTGAAACATTCTCAATTCATTTAAAACTCACCCCCCCACTCCTAAAATAAAAAAATAAAAATATATCCTGTACAAATCACCATACACAAAAAACCTCTCCTACAACCGTATATCCAAAACATCTTCCCCAGCAATACAGACAGCCCCCCCAACACACCATATCTCCTCAAACATCTCCACACATTTGATCATTTTATAGAACTCAAACTCAACCCTAAGGCGCGCAGAGACCATCCCATTAAACAGTAGTAAAGGGTCTGTTATCCCCCACCTTGACCCTGTTCCTCCTTGTTAGCCAAATAGCTAACTTTGCCTGAGCAAACAGAAAATTCAACAAAACACATTTTTCTTTCTCCTTACTCGAATACCTGTATCCCATTATAAACATCCCAACAGCAAAAACCACCCCCAACCTGTCACACAGACATTCCAACAGAGACATTAATGGCATTAACCTGGTGCACACAGAAAACACATGAATTACAGTTTCTTTCATTTGACAGAAAGGACACCCCTGCCCAATTCCCGGATCAACCCGTGCCAACCAGCTGTTAGTGGCCAGGGCTCCATGAAGAACCCTCCACTGGAGGTCCCCTGACCTCTTTGGTACTGGGGGTTTGTAGAGCGCCCTCCATCTAAAACCCACCATACTCTCCGCCCCACATACCCCCTGCCACTGATGTGCCTTCACTCCTGTTAGGCTTCTAATGCTCCTAACCTTAACACAGAGGTTGTAGAGGGCTTTACCTCCCACCCCTCAAACTCCCCCAGGCTCGGAGTGTTAAAATCTAACAAGTCCTCCAGACCCCCTTGCCAGTCTCCAGTCTCTGCCGTCACCTGCAGTGGCGGGAACATTGGTGGCCCCTCTCCCTTTGGCCTCTCAAACACCCCCTTACCGGCTCAGACAGTGCCTCCTGGACCTCCTCCAGGAATCTCTCCAGCAGCCTAAGAGACGTTATTCCTGTTTGTTGCGCCAAGACCTCCGGGGTTTTCCACCCCTCCTCTCCCAGCAGTCTCAGGTCACCCAGCCTTTGTAAACCCCTGCCATCAGTTGCCTCTGCAGGTTGGCCGACTGAACCGATCTCAAAGGGATGGCTGGGTTGTGGAAGATAGGCTCCTCCCACACCCACTGCCCAGGCTCCACACCCCCTTCTCGTGTGGGCCTTAGCAGCTGCCAGGCCCTCAGCACCGCAGAGTAAAACTCTGAGAGACCTGCTGTACTCAGCCTCTCCAGCTTCATGAGGAACAGCTGCCGGTCCAAACCTAATCCGCCAGCTCTCCTCAGCAGCGCATGCTGGTTCCCTCCAGCCAACATCAGTGTGGTACAGCAGTCTCTGCACCGCCTTTAGTCGGAAAGCAGCCATCCTGCTCTCCAGTTCCACCAGGCCCTGTCCTCCTTCGTGGACGGTCATGTACAAAACTGCTGCCTTCAGCCAGTGATGTCCCGACCAAAAGAAGTCCACCAGCTTGCGTTGCAGGTCTGCAAGCAGACCGGCGGGGGTTGAGGACAGCCAGTTTATGCCACAAGGAAGATGCCACCAGGTTGTTGATTATCAGCACCCTCCCTCTATATGACACTTGGGACAGGAGCCACCTCCACCTGGCCAGTCTTGACACCACTGCCTGTGACAGCCCCTCCCAGTTCTTGCTGACCCACCTCTCCGAGCCCAGGTACACCCCCAACACTTTAAGCCCTTCACAACCCCACTGCAAACCCCTGGAAGCAGAGGAGGAGCCCTATCCCCCATGCCCCACATAACAGAGCTTTGCTCTTTCCCCAGTTTACCTTAGCTGATGAAGCTCCCTCGTACACCTTCAGACTGGTCTCTAGTTCCTGCATATCTTGCCCATCCCTGACCATCACAGAAACATCATCTGCATATGCTGAGACTGCTATTCCTGTCACCACATCCATGCCTGTCCAGCACACTCCCCGCAGTCTCCTGCGTAGCAGTCCTAAAAAAGGCTCAATGGCTAGTGTGTACAGCTGCCCAGATAGAGGGCATCCTTGTCTAATCCCCCGTCTCACCCAGACTGGCCTACTGAGCCCCCTCCCACCTTAACCATACATGACGCCCAGCATACAACAGCTTCACACAGGTCACAAAACTCTTCCCAAACCCAAACACAGACATCACATTAAACAGATACTCATGATCCACTCTATCAAAAGCCTTCTCTTGATCTAAAGAGACCAGTCCAAAGTTCACATTAGAACCTCTCGACAAGTCCAACATGTCCCTAATCAAGAACAAGTTGTCCGTGATTGAGCGTCCCGGTACACAATATGTCTGGTCCTTGTGTATTATAGAGTCCAGATGGGACTTCAGTCTGTTAGAGAGGACCTTGGCAAAAATCTTGTAGTCCGCACAGAGTAATGCCACAGGCCTCCAGTTCTTAAGTTCACACAAGTCCCCTTTTTTGGGCAGGAGAGTCAGAGCCGCCCGACGGCAGCTCATCGGCAACTCTCCTACCCCGACGCATTCACGCAACACGCAAAAGAAATCCTGTCCAATTGTTCCCCAGAATTTTTGTAAAATTCCACTGGAAGTCCATCGACCCGGGTGCACGACCGGGGGACATCTGGGTTACTGCCTCTGCCAGTTCATGTGACAACAGAGGAATGTCCATTTCATCCCTCTGTGCCCGAGAGAGCTTAGGAGTCCTTCGAACAAGACCTGAGCACACATAGGATCACACATTTCTGCCCTATACAATTCAGTATAAAACTCCACAGTCCGCTCCCGCATCTCCCCACCACAGAGGTCACCCGCCCATCAGACAGCCGTAGACAATTCATACCCTTGGCTTCACTGCTCTGTCTTTCCAAACCAAAGAAGAAGGAGCTGGGAGCATCCATCTCCTTGAGCATGGAGAACCTAGCTCTTACAAGTGCTCCCTTTGCTTTAACCTGGAAAAAACTGCCCAGGTCCCTACGTAATTCGGCTAAGTTAGCCTGGAGGCCTACATTGCCTTGCCCCACCATCTCTACCTCCATCTCACTAATACACCGCTCTAGTTCCCCCAATACTCTCCTAGCCTCTGAGGATGAGAGAGCTGTGTACTGTTGACAGAAAAGCCGAATTTGCACTTTCCCCACATCCCACCATTGACTCAGAGACTCATACTCCTCTCTTCGCTGCCCCCATCTTTCCCAAAAGTCTGGAAACCTGAGCAAAAGGTGGCATCTTGTAAGAGCTTTACATTGAACTTCCAATAAGATGCCTGCCGGGGCCCTGGTGAAATAGACAGCCGAGCCATGGTTATGTGGTGATCCGAAAACCCCACTGGGAGAATGGTAGCACCCAGCAGCCTATTGCTCTGATTCCTGGACATGTAAAAACGATCAAGTCGAGCTGCACTCACCCTAGCCCCAAAAACCTTCACCCACGTATACTGTCTTGTGTTTGGATGTTTAGTTCTCCAAACATCCACTAGGTCAAACTGATTAAAGATGTCCCTTAACACTCCCACTGACACTGAATGAGGCTCTTCCCCATTTCTGTCTTTTGTAAAATCCATTGTACAGTTCCAGTCACCTCCGATCACCAGCGTCTCCTCAGGCGCTACTTGTGAGAGTTCCTGTCTAAGACTCCCAAATAGAACCCCTCTTTCTCTCCCTGTGTTAGGCGCATACACATTTATAAAGACAAAAACCATGTTGTTAATTTCTGCTTTAACAACAAGCAACCTACCCCTACACACCTCCTTTGAGGAGCTAATTTTTACAGCCAGACCCGGTGCAAAAAGGACTGCCACCCCTGCACTAAGATTTGTCCCATGGCTAAACACACTTGCCCCTTTCCACCAGAGCCCCCAATCAACTTCATTCACCACATCACTATGAGTCTCCTGCAGAAACAACACCTGTACTTTTTTGTTTTACATATTCACCCAACACACTCCTCTTTCCCGCATCTCTGGCGCCATTTATATTGAGCGAGCCTACCCGAAGAGTCTCCATAAGAAGTGGGAGAAAAGCCAGCAGAGAAATAGACCAATAGCAAAGCTCAAAAAGCCCCAGTGTCAGTAAGAAATTAAACATTTAAACAGTGTCTGAAGGTAAACCTTTACGCACTATTGTGACCCACTTCCTCAACCTAAACCGTTTCCTGGGTGAGAGGACACCATGCCCCTCATTTCTCATAGCATGTTGTACTGATCTTACAAACTTTCTAGGATCAGGAAAAAAGTCTCAAGATTAACTTTTTTCCCCTTAGTCTCATTCAGGAACCTTGTCAGTTCTCTCAACGTGTACTTAGACCCCTCTGGTTGACTGGCTGTCAGCTCCGGGCCAATTGAAGAGGAGTCTGAAAAAATAACTCCTCATCCTCTTCCTCAGACTCACTTTCCTCCTCTTCTCTATCTCCCACCCTGACCACCTGCCCTTTCTCTCTGTTTAGGGCCTCACCCACAGCAACAGGCAACATTTCCATGGTACCTTTATCCACATCCTTTTCCTTTTCCTCTTGACACCCTCCTCCTCCCCCTAATCTCTTACACTTCCCCACTATACTCTCCTCATCCACTAGAATAACCTGACTAGACGCAGTATCATCTGCACCACCCTCTATAGCATGACTAGGGCCAGCCTCAGCTACACCACCCTCCATAGCATGACTAGGCCAGCCCAGCTACACCACCCTCCATAGCATGACTAGGCCCAGCATCATCTGCACCACCCTCCATAGCATGTCTAGGCCCAGCCTCAGCTACCCCACCATCTCTAGTCTGACTAGACCCAGCCTCTGCTTCTCCACCATCTCTAGCCTGACTAGCCCCTGCCTCATCTACACCACCATCTCTAGCCTGACTAGACCCAGCCTCATCTACACCACCATCTCTAGACTGACTAGGCCCAGCCTCTGCTGTCTGCATCTCCTTACCCCCTGCATTTTGACCTCGATTTCCCCACTTGCACCCTCACTCCGTCTATGGCCTTTATGTGGGCACGCAAAGCTCTTGTGCCCCAAATCCCCACATTCAAAACACCGTAGACTATCTGTGCTGGCAAAACCTGCATAGAGCCCCTCCCCATGCCTCACTTTGAAATGCACATTTAGCTGTTGCTCATTATTGTTCAGAAACATAAACACTTGCCTCCTGAACGAAACAACGTGCTTAACGGCATCTGCCTGAAAACCTGCTGACAGTACACGGAAACCGCTAGCAAACTTACCAAAACGACTCAGCTCTTTCCTAATTTGATCGTCCGTAATAAACGGAGGCAAATTTGCCACTACAACTCTTGTTGAAGGGGTAGAGAGAGGTGAAATTGACACCAACACATCCCTTACAAATATTCCGCTAGCAATTAGCCTACCGACCAAATTTGCCCTTTTCATGAACACAACCACAGCTTTGTTCATTCTAGAAGCAGAATGTATAAACTCAGCTCCTACCTGTTCACCGACCGCGAGCAGAACCTCCTCCACCTTAACTCCGTTCTCAGGAACACACCTGAATCCATGCTGTATCGACAGCGTCTCCTCCGCGCTAGGCTGAGAAGCCATTGCGCACACTACACCTTCCACCCCCCGGAAAGTTACTCTGTCCTCTTCCACCCTAACTTTGAAAAAAAACTTTGGATACCGCTAAAACCAAATATTGCATTAACCCTCCACCATAGAAAATAACATGTAAAGAAAATAATCAAGAAAGTTAGTTAGGATAGAGCTTTCCACACCAAACACTCAAACTCCAAAAACACCCAGCATGCACCGAGAGAGAGAGAGAGAGAGAGAGAGAGAGAGCTAGACAGAGACACGGAGAGAGAGAGAGAGAGCGATAGACGGAGACACGGAGAGAGAGAGAAAGATAGACAGAGACACGGAGAGAGAGAGAGAGAGAGAGAGAGAGAGAGAGAGAGAGAGAGAGAGAGAGAGGGAGAGAGAGAGAGAGAGAGAGAAAAACTCCCATATCTACTGGGTGAAATTCCACAGTGTGCCATCACAGCAGCAATATTTGTGACCTGTTGCCACGAGAAAAGGTGAAGAAGTGAAGAACCAGTGAAGAAGAAACACCATTGTAAATACAACCCATATTTATGCTTATTTATTTGATCTTGTGTCCTTTAACCATTTGTACATTGTTAAAACACTGTATATATATATAATATATGTATATATAATATGACATTTGGATTGTCTTTATTGTTTTGAAACTTCTGTATGTGTAATGTTTACTGTTAATTTTTATTGTTTATTTCACTTTATATATTAACTTTATATATTATCTACCTCACTTGCTTTGGCAATGTTAACACATGTTTCCCATGCCAATAAAGCCCCTTGAAATTGAATTGAATTGAACTAGAGAGAGAATTAGAGACAGAGAACTAGAGAGAGAGAACTAGAGAGAGAGAACTAGAGAGAGAGAACTAGAGAGAGAGAAAACTAGAGAGATAACTAGAGAGAGAGAATTAGAGAGAGAACAAGAGAGAGAGAACTAGAGATAGAACTAGAGAGAGAGAACTAGAGAGAGAACTAGAGAGAGATACCTAGAGAGAGAACTAGAGAGAGAGAGAGATAGAACTAGAGAGAGAACTAGAGAGAGAGAGAGAACTAGAGAGAGAGACATTTCATTTAATTTATTTTTCATCCCCGTACCATTCAGAAAGTAAACGCTGACATCACCAGAGGGTGTGGCCTACTCCCGAACGTACACGTTGCTCACCACCCAAAAATCACCCCAGAGCATCTGCATGACCACTCCCACCTGAGGAACCACCACCCCTACCAGACCAGAGAGGAAGCCCCAGGGCCCAGAACTGGCCCTCCTCCACTCCACAGGGCCCAACAGCAGGACCAGCGCAGCTACGCAGAGGTCGTCAGAGGACAGGAGAACCCTGTAGGATTAAGTGAGATTAAACAGCTCCTCCAATACATCTGCACTAAACACACACACACACACACACACACACACACACACACACACACACACACACACACACACACACACACACACACACACACACACACACACACACACACCTATTGTACTAGAATTTACTTGCTCAATGAATAGGAATATTTATATATACGACAGAAAGAATGTTAGCTGTTATCCTGTTTATCTCACTCTTAACAACTTATTAGTTAGTAGTTACTGTATTTCTGACTGCTTTTCTTTCTTTTGCAACATGAAATCGCTATCAGTTAGCATGTGGAACATTCAGGGCCTAAACTCATCAACCTTTGGACTGACGAGCTCAGCACAGGAGTTCAGCAAAAAATGTTGACGTCATCATTCTGCAGGAGACATGGTGTAAGGCTGACATTGTCACTCACTGTCCCACAGGCTACAGAGAGGTAATTGTGCTGTCACAGAAACACAGCGCTGTCAATACAGCGCTCCTCATCTTTACTAGATGCTGTTCTTCCACTAACCTCATTGCAACTCCCCTCCAAGTCTCCGACCACTACATTGTATCCTTTTCCCTCTCGCTCTCATCCAACACTTCCCACACTGCCCCTACTCGGATGGTATCGCGCCGTCCCAACCTTCGCTCTCTCTCCCCCGCTACTCTCTCCTCTTCCATCCTATCATCTCTTCCCTCTGCTCAAACCTTCTCCAACCTATCTCCTGATTCTGCCTCCTCAACCCTCCTCTCCTCCCTTTCTGCATCCTTTGACTCTCTATGTCCCCTATCCTCCAGGCCGGCTCGGTCCTCCCCTCCCGCTCCGTGGCTCGACGACTCATTGCGAGCTCACAGAACAGGGCTCCGGGCAGCCGAGCGGAAATGGAGGAAAACTCGCCTCCCTGCGGACCTGACATCCTTTCACTCCCTCCTCTCTACATTTTCCTCTTCTCTCTCTGCTGCTAAAGCCACTTTCTACCACTCTAAATTCCAAGCATCTGCCTCTAACCCTAGGAAGCTCTTTGCAACCTTCTCCTCCCTCCTGAATCCTCCTCCCCTCCCCCCCCTCCTCCCTCTCTGCAGATGACTTCGTCAACCATTTTGAAAAGAAGGTCGACGACATCCGATCCTCGTTTGCTAAGTCAAACGACACCGCTGGTTCTGCTCACACTGCCCTACCCTGTGCTCTGACCTCTTTCTCCCTCTCTCTCCAGATGAAATCTCGCGTCTTGTGACGGCCGGCCGCCCAACAACCTGCCCGCTTGACCCTATCCCTTCCTCTCTTCTCCAGACCATTTCCGGAGACCTTCTCCCTTACCTCACCTCGCTCATCAACTCATCCCTGACCGCTGGCTACGTCCCTTCCGTCTTCAAGAGAGCGAGAGTTGCACCCCTTCTGAAAAAACCTACACTCGATCCCTCCGATGTCAACAACTACAGACCAGTATCCCTTCTTTCTTTCTCTCCAAAACTCTTGAACGTGCCGTCCTTGGCCAGCTCTCCCGCTATCTCTCTCAGAATGACCTTCTTGATCCAAATCAGTCAGGTTTCAAGACTAGTCATTCAACTGAGACTGCTCTTCTCTGTATCACGGAGGCGCTCCGCACTGCTAAAGCTAACTCTCTCTCCTCTGCTCTCATCCTTCTAGACCTATCGGCTGCCTTCGATACTGTGAACCATCAGATCCTCCTCTCCACCCTCTCCGAGTTGGGCATCTCCGGCGCGGCCCACGCTTGGATTGCGTCCTACCTGACAGGTCGCTCCTACCAGGTGGCGTGGCGAGAATCCGTCTCCACACCACGTGCTCTCACCACTGGTGTCCCCCAGGGCTCTGTTCTAGGCCCTCTCCTATTCTCGCTATACACCAAGTCACTTGGCTCTGTCATAACCTCACATGGTCTCTCCTATCATTGCTATGCAGACGACACACAATTAATCTTCTCCTTTCCCCCTTCTGATGACCAGGTGGCGAATCGCATCTCTGCATGTCTGGCAGACATATCAGTGTGGATTACGGATCACCACCTCAAGCTGAACCTCGGCAAGACGGAGCTGCTCTTCCTCCCGGGAAGGACTGCCCGTTCCATGATCTCGCCATCACGGTTGACAACTCCATTGTGTCCTCCTCCCAGAGCGCTAAGAACCTTGGCGTGATCCTGGACAACACCCTGTCGTTCTCAACTAACATCAAGGCGGTGGCCCGTTCCTGTAGGTTCATGCTCTACAACATCCGCAGAGTACGACCCTGCCTCACACAGGAAGCGGCGCAGGTCCTAATCCAGGCACTTGTCATCTCCCGTCTGGATTACTGCAACTCGCTGTTGGCTGGGCTCCCTGCCTGTGCCATTAAACCCCTACAACTCATCCAGAACGCCGCAGCCCGTCTGGTGTTCAACCTTCCCAAGTTCTCTCACGTCACCCCGCTCCTCCGCTCTCTCCACTGGCTTCCAGTTGAAGCTCGCATCCGCTACAAGACCATGGTGCTTGCCTACGGAGCTGTGAGGGGAACGGCACCTCAGTACCTCCAGGCTCTGATCAGGCCCTACACCCAAACAAGGGCACTGCGTTCATCCACCTCTGGCCTGCTCACCTCCCTACCACTGAGGAAGTACAGTTCCCGCTCAGCCCAGTCAAAACTGTTCGCTGCTCTGGCCCCCCAATGGTGGAACAAACTCCCTCACGACGCCAGGACAGCGGAGTCAATCACCACCTTCCGGAGACACCTGAAACCCCACCTCTTTAAGGAATACCTAGGATAGGATAAAGTAATCCCTCTCACCCCCCTTAAAAGATTTAGATGCACTACTGTTCCACTGGATGTCATAAGGTGAATGCACCAATTTGTAAGTCGCTCTGGATAAGAGCGTCTGCTAAATGACTTAAATGTAAATGTAATAGAGGCAGAGACTCTGGAGGGTTGATCATTTGGTACAAATCCGAACCACAAAATCTAATTGATCCCCTCAAAATTGGCAAGTATCACATTTGGTTAAAACTGAAAAAAGAACTTGTACTGACAGAAAAAGATGTGATCCCCTTTGCGCAATATATTACTCCCCCTCAGAATCCCCATATTACTCAGAGGAGATCTGCCCCCCCCCTCAGAATCCCCATATTACTCAGAGGAGATCTGCCCCCCCCCCCTCAGAATCCCCATATTACTCAGAGGAGATCTGATGCCCCCCCCCCTCAGAATCCCCATATTACTCAGAGGAGATCTGCCCCCCCTCAGAATCCCCATATTACTCAGAGGAGATCTGCCCCCCCTCAGAATCCCCATATTACTCAGAGGAGATCTCCCCCACCCCTCCCCCCCCCCTCAGAATCCCCATATTACTCAGAGGAGATCTGCCCCCCCCCTCAGAATCCCCATATTACTCAGAGGAGATCTGCCCCCCCCTCAGAATCCCCATATTACTCAGGAGATCTGCCCCCCCTCAGAATCCCCATATTACTCAGAGGAGATCTGCCCCCCTCAGAATCCCCATATTACTCAGAGGAGATCTGCCCCCCTCAGAATCCCCATATTACTCAGGAGATCTGCCCCCCTCCCCCCTCAGAGATCCCCATATTACTCAGAGGAGATCTCCCCCCCCTCAGAATCCCCATATTACTCAGAGGAGATCTCCCCCCCCCTCAGAATCCCCATATTACTCAGAGGAGATCTCCCCCCCCCCTCAGAATCCCCATATTACTCAGAGGAGATCTGCCCCTGCCCCCCTCAGAATCCCCATATTACTCAGAGGAGATCTGCCCCCCCTCAGAATCCCCATATTACTCAGAGGAGATCTGCCCCCTCAGAATCCCCATATTACTCAGAGGAGATCTGCCCCCCCCTCAGAATCCCCATATTACTCAGAGGAGATCTGCCCCCCCTCAGAATCCCCATATTACTCAGAGGAGATCTGCCCCCCCTCAGAATCCCCATATTACTCAGAGGAGATCTCTCCCCCATATTACTCAGAGGAGATCTCAGAATCCCCATATTACTCAGAGGAGATCTGCCCCCCCCCCTCAGAATCCCCATATTACTCAGAGGAGATCTCCCCCCCCCCTCAGAATCCCCATATTACTCAGAGGAGATCTCCCCCCTCAGAATCCCCATATTACTCAGAGGAGAGAATCCCCATATTACTCAGAGGAGATCTGCCCCCCTCAGAATCCCCATATTACTCAGAGGAGATCTCCCCCCCCCCTCAGAATCCCCATATTACAGAGGAGATCTGCCCCCTCAGAATCCCCATATTACTCAGAGGAGATCTGCCCCCCCCTCAGAATCCCCATATTACTCAGAGGAGATCTGCCCCCCCTCAGAATCCCCCTCAGAGAATCTCCCCCCTCCCCATATTACTCAGAGGAGATCTGAATCCCCATATTACTCCCCTCAGAATCCCCATATTACTCAGAGGAGATCTGCCCCCCCCCCTCAGAATCCCCATATTACTCAGAGGAGATCTGCCCCCCTCAGAATCCCCATATTATATTCAGAATCCCCATATTACTCAGAGGAGATCTCCCCCCCTCAGAATCCCCATATTACTCAGAGGAGATCTCCCCCCTCAGAATCCCCATATTACTCCCCCCCCCTCAGAATCCCCATATTACTCAGAGGAGATCTGCCCCCCTCAGAATCCCCATATTACTCAGAGGAGATCCCCCCCCCTCAGAATCCCCATATTACTCAGAGATCTGGAGATTCTCAGGAGCCTGCCCCCCTCAGAATCCCCATATTACTCAGAGGAGAGCCCCCTCAGAGATCTCAGAGGAGATCTGAATCCCCATATTACTCCCCCCCTCAGAATCCCCCCCATATTACTCAGAGGAGATCTCCCCCCTCAGAATCCCCATATTACTCAGAGGAGATCCCCTCAGAATCCCCATATTACTCAGAGGAGATCTGCCCCCCCCTCAGAATCCCCATATTACTCAGAGGAGATCTGCCCCCCTCAGAATCCCCATATTACTCAGAGGAGATCTGCCCCCCCCCCCTCAGAATCCCCCCCCCTCAGAATCCCCCTCAGAATCCCCATATTACTCAGAGGAGATCTCCCCCCCCCCCTCAGAATCCCCATATTACTCAGGAGATCTCCATATTACTCAGAGGAGATTACTCAGATTACTCAGAGGAGATCTGCCCCCCTCAGAATCCCCATATTACTCAGAGGAGATCCCCCTATTACTCAGAGGAGATCTGAATCCCCCCCTCAGAATCCCCATATTACTCAGAGGAGATCTTCCCCACCCTTGAGGAAGAGACGTGCCATTTCCAGGCCCAGGGAAATGTGTTCATCTGTGGGGAAACAAATGCGCACACAGGAACACTACCTGATCTAACGAGCACATGGGGGGACAGCTTTATTACAGGCCATAGTGTTTCTAACTGCCTTCATCTCCCCCATATAAACAACAGTGACAGCACCGTCAACAACAACGGAAGGGATCTGTTGCAGCTCTGTAGAAGCCTGAGTCTGTACTTTGTCAATGGTAGGTTACGGGGGGACTCTTTGGGGAGATTCACCTACTGATCACCTCTTGGCCACAGTACAGTAGACTATATGATCACAGACATTGACCCCTTCTCTCTCAGCTCATTCACTGTCAAGCCACTAACACCTCTGTCTGATCACAGCCAAATTACGTTGTTCCTCAAAAGAACAGACATGGAAACAACCACACATTCACAGCCCAGTAAGCTGTACAACATCAGAAATTCATACAGATGGGCCCAAAACAGCACAGAAGAATACCAGAAAGCTACCAGTAACCAAAATATCCAAACACTCTTAGATAACTTTCTGGATAGCACATTCACTCACAGTAAAGAAGGCATCTAGCTGTAAAAAACATCAACTATATATTCAGGCAAACGGCAAAAGAAGCACAATTGAAATTGATAAAAAACTAAACAAAAAAGATCACAGATGACAACTGGTTTGATGCAGATTGTAAAATTATAAGGAAAAAACTATCCAACCAAAAGCACAGAGACCCAAATAATGGTGAATTATGCCTTCATTACTGTGAGACTTTAAAACTCTATAAACATACACTCAGAACCAAAAAGGCACAGTACAACAGCAAGCAGCTGACACTAATTGAGGAGTCCATAAACACAAACAACTTCTGGCAAAATTGGAAAATACTAAACAAATCTTAACAAGAGGAATTAGCGATACAAAATGGTGACATATGGACAACCCATTTTAAAACACTCTACAACACCGTTCAAATGGACTCAAACGCAGAACAACGACAAATTCATGAGATGTTGAATGAATTAGAAAAAGCTATAAAGGACAATCAAAATCCATTGGACTCCCCAATTACTGACCAGGAGCTCTATAAGAAACTTCAGGCTCTCAAATTTAAAAAAGCATGCGGACCTGATGGCATCCTAAATGAGATGCTCAAACTCACTAGTGCAAAATTTCAATTGGCTATATTAAAACTTTTAATTTGATCCTGAGTGTAGGTTATTTCCCTGACATCTGGAATCAAGGACTCATAAGCCCAATCTTTAAAAACAGAGACAAATTTGACCCTAACAATTACAGAGGCATTTGTGTGAACAGTAACCTGGGGAAGGTTTTCTGTAGTATTATACATGTAAGAGTTCTAAACTTCCTTAATAAGCACAATGTCTTGAATAAAAGCCAAATTGGATTTATACCAAAACATCGCACAACTGATCATATTTACACCCTACACACCCTGATAGATAAACATGTCCACCAAAATAATACCAAAATATACACTTGCTTTATCGACTTCCAAAAAGCATTTGATTCTACTTGGCATACAGGACTGTTCTACAAAGTTATTGAAAGTGGTGTAGGGGGTAAAACATATGACATAATTAAATCAATGTATACTGGCAATACGTGCAGCATTAAAATTGGCAAGAAAAGAACAGAATTCTTTAACCAGGGGCGGAGCCTTCAATATTTACATCAACGAATTGGCCACTATTCTAGAAAAATCCTCAGCCCCTGGTGTTAGTCTCCACAATTCAGGTTAAATGCCTACTCTTCGCAGATGACCTATGCCTGCTGTCACCCACAGCACATGGCCTACAGCAGAGCCTGGATCTGCTAGAGCAGTACTACCAGACCTGGGCCCTGGTAGTAAACCCCAAAAATACTAAAATAATGATTTTCCAGAGAAGATCCAGATCTCAGGGAATTAGACCAACATTCTCAATTGGTACAAAATATATAGAGTACTGCACACACTACAATTACTTAGGTTTAAAAATAAACTCAACTGGACACCTTAATGAGGCAGCGAATGAACTGAGAGAGAAAGCACGCAGGGCATTCTACGCCATTAAAAAGCTAATTCAAATTGAAATACCTCAAATTTGGCTAAAACTAATTGAATATGTCATTGAACCAACTGCACTTTATGGCAACAAGGTGTGGGGTCCACTTGCAAAACAAGATTTCATCAAATGGGTCAAACACCCGATTGAAACCCTGCATGCAGAGTTCTGTAAGAGTATACTACATGTCCAGAGGAAAACTACAAACAATGCATGCAGGGCAGAATTAGGCCAATATCCACTAATAATAAAAACTCAAAAAAGAGCAATTACGTTTTGGAAACATCTCAAATACAGTGACCCCCTCTCATATCATTACCAAGCCCTGCAATGCCAAGAGCTGAGCAAAGAAAATAGTCCCCTCATCCAGCTGGTCCTGGGGATGAGTTCACAAACTGTTCTACTAACACACTGAAGCCTCAGGACCAGAAAATCCTATCAATCAGGATAAACCAAATTACAACACAGTCGAAACAAAACTATATTGCTTTTTGGGAAACACAAGCACAAGCACAAAGCAAAATGCAGTGCTATCTGGCCCTAAATCAACAGTACACTGTGGCTAAATATTTGACCATGGTTACTGATCAAAACCTTAGAAAAAACCTTGACAAAGTACAGGCTCAGTGAGCACAGCCTTGCCATTGAGAAGGGTAGACACAGGAAAACCTGGCTCCCTGTAGAGGAAAGGCTGTGCAACCACTGCACAACAGCAGAACCTGAGACGGAGCTGCATTTCCTGACAAAATGTAAAAAATATAAAACAATTCGAGAGTGTCATTTTCCCCAAATTTGAAACCCTTATTCGAGGTTTCAAAGACCTCTCTGATGAGAGTAGGCTACCCGTCCTGTTGGGGGAGGACGCAGAGAGCTGTGGGTTGGCAGCGCACTACATTGCTGCCTGCCATAAGATGAGGGACAGTGTCTGACAGACCAATCAACCTGCACATGTCCTCTACTGTATGCTTATTGTTATTGTTCCATGTATGGTTATTTTGACCCTTGGTTACTGTTGTTAATGTTGTCTCATTGACAAGTTTGATTCTCATTTTTATTAAATTTTTATATTGTAAATATCCAAAATAAGCTTTGGCAATATGTACATTGTTACGTCATGCCAATAAAGCAAATTGAATTGAATTGAGAACTAGAGAGAGAACTAGAGAGAGAGAATTAGAGAGAACTAGAGAGAGAAGTAGAGAGAGATAACTATAGAGAGAGAACTAGAGCGAGAGAGAGAATTATAGAGAAAGAGAGAACTAGAGAGAGAGAAGTAGAGAGAGAGGGAATTAGAGAGAGAGCTAGAGAGAGAAAATTAGAGAGAACTAGAGAGAGAGAGAAGTATAGAGAACTAGAGAGAGAGAAGTAGAGAGAGAGAGGGAATTAGAGAACTAGAGAGAGAGAGAGGGAATTAGAGAACTAGAGAGAGAGAACTAGAGAGAGAGAATTAGAGAGAACAAGAGCGAGAGAAGTAGAGAGATCTAGAGAGAGAGAAGTAGAGAGAACTAGAGAGGGAACTAGAGAGAAAGAACTAGATAGAGAGAGAGATAACTAGAGAGAGAGGGAGAACTAGAGAGAGAACTAGAGAGAGAGAACTAGAAAGAGAGAACTAGAGAGAGAAAGAGAACTATAAAGAGAGAGAGAACTAGAGAGAGAACTAGAGAGAGAGAACTAGAGAGAGAAAGAGAACTATAAAGAGAGAGAGAACGAGAGAGAGAGAACTAGAGAGAGAGAACTAGAGAGAACTAGAGAGAGAAAGAGAACTATAAAGAGAGAGAGAACTAGAGAGAGATAACTAGAGAGAGAAAGAGAACTATAAAGAGAGAGAGAGAACTAGAGAGAGAGAACTAGAAAGAGAGAACTAGAGAGAGAGAACTAGAGAGAGAGAAAGAGAACTATAAAGAGAGAGAGAGAACTAGAGAGAGAGAACTAGAGAGAGAAAGAGAACTATAAAGAGAGAGAGAGAACTAGAGAGAGAACTAGAGAGAGAGAACTAGAGAGAGAAAGAGAACTATAAAGAGAGAGAGAACTAGAGAGAGAGAACTAGAGAGAGAACTAGAGAGAGAGAACTAGAGAGAGAGAGAACTAGAGAGAGAGAACTAGAGAGAGAGAACTAGAGACAGAGAACTAGAGACAGAGAACTAGAGAGAGAGAACTAGAGAGAGAGAGAACTAGAGAGAGAGAACTAGAGAGAGAGAGAGAGAACTAGAGAGAGAGAACTAGAGAGAGAGAACTAGAGAGAGAACTAAAAATAACGATTAGTAAAGGGCTGTTTTATCGTTTTTCATGGCGTTTTGAATGTGTCAAACTCATTCCACGGAGGGCCGAGTGTCTGCTGGATTATTGGATTTAGAGAGAGAGAGAGAACTATAAAGAGAGAGAGAACTAGAGAGAGAGAACTAGAGAGATAACTAGAAAGAACTAGAGAGAGAACTAGAGAGAGAGAGAGAGAGAGAGAACTAGAGAGAGAGAACTAGAGAGAGAGAACTATTGGATTTAGAGAGAGAGAGAACTATAAAGAGAGAGAGAACTAGAGAGAGAGAACTAGAAAAGAGAACGAGAACTAGAGAGAGAGAACTAGAGAGAGAACTAGAGAGAGAGATAACTATAAAGAGAGAGAGAACTAGAGAGAGAACTAGAGAGAGAGAACTAGAGAGAGAACTAAAGAGAGAACTAGAGAGAGAACTAGAGAGAGAACTAGAGAGAGAACTAGAGAGAGAGAACTAGAGATAGAGAGAACTAGAGAGAGAACTAAAGAGGACTAGAGAGAGAACTAGAGAGAGAACTAAAGAGGCCTAAAGAGAGAACTAGAGAGAGAATACCAGAGAGAGAACTAGAGAGAGAGAGAACTAGAGAGAGAGAGAACTAGAGAACTAGAGAGAGAGAACTAGAGAGAGAGAGCCTTGTCATCTGTCACCAGGATACAAGATCTGAAACAACATGCCAGACACAGTGTACTATGCAGCATACCATTATTTGCTGTGCCTTATTATGCATGAAATATATTTCCTCAGCACTACAGAGGACGGAAGAAGAGAGACAGAATGGAGAAAAGTGGGAAGAGGCCTTTTTTTTCTCTAGAGTTTGATTTGTCGTCGTGTTCTTCTAATGAACTTGGAATAATGGCATGCCACAGTGTCGTCAAAAGAGGAAGATAGGAGGATGAGAAAGCATGATGAGAAAATGTAGGCCTACATGAATATTTGGAGCGTATATTCGGGCGTGTGACATCTGAAATTATCCACAAGGGATGCATTATTAAAGTGAACTTGCTTACGACAGGGGAATCAGCGCTCTGATGTCTCCGCCATTCCAGCGTATTCTTCACCGGTCCTTTAGATCTCTAGTAATGCCGCTGTAGAAAGGATGCTGTGGATTTGGAGGGCCAAAGGAGAGAGCGTACGTGTCTCCGTTGACATGGGCACAGCACGAAGGGGACTTGGCGGGGCTTTGTAGCTCATGGCTGATACCTTTCCACCTCACAGCGCCATTAATTCTTTCCTCTGCAAACTGCCGACTCGACACAGTGCCACTGGTTGGGTTAAGGCTATTTATTGGCAACCCTGCTATGCTTTAGTGCTGGGTCAACAACATGCTGCTATGGTAGGAATAGAAGAAAACAAAATACACGTAGTCTCTGCTGGCTTTCGTCTGAAGCTGAACTATGCAGGGTTGGGCCTAGTCGATACTTGGATGGGAGACCCAGATGGATGGTTCAACCCACATCCTCTACACTCCACCTTTTCCCAAGGGTATGGTTGTAAACGTAAACGCGTTATCAAAACACTTACCTGGTGAAATCAAATTTACGGTTTCGAAGCAATTCCTACAGATATGTCTCTCTTGAAAGCACATACAGTGAGCCATTCCTAAAACAGAAGGGGGAAAAACCTTTCTCCATCTCGAACAACTCCGTAGTAATTTAAACAATATTTCCACCCTTACGCTTCTTCACAGAGTCCCCTGTGTGTTCTTCTTCCTGTATGGAGAGGAAGATGTAGGGCATTGCTCGGTGCCAATCTCTGTTCAGTGAGCCGATTGTCTCCAGCTGGGATGTGCTACAGATAATAGCTGTATTCTCCCCATGGATCCCTGTGCTGAGTACGGGCAGAGAGACACGGGCTGACGGGAGGCCCCACTGGACACCCAGGAGATCCAGGCACCCACCAGAGCATGACGAGACCAAGCCATGTAGAGAACAGGAGGATTGGGGAAAGAAGGGAGTGGAGGAGGGGGTGGGGAGAGGGGGAAACAGGGGAGGTGGGGGCATACCTGTCAGACGGGACATGCTTAGTTACCCCCTACTCTGCTGGGCAGGCCAGGGGTGAGGGGTGGGAGGGTAGGAGGCTGGCAGGGCAAGGATAAGGGCAAGGATTTTTTTGTAGCAAGACCTGGCCAGAAAACTCTGGGCCATAGTTATAAGCTACATGGTCAGGAAAGCATGTAGTCATGGTTGACAGCAGTAGTGGTGGGCGAGTTGGCCGGATGGTCGAGAGATACTGACCAGGCATTTACCCCTGGAATCAGCTTCTGTGACTGGGGAAACATGCCCAGAACAAGAGCCAGGACACCCAGGAGATCCAGGATTATAAGTGGCTCTGCTTCCCCCTCGTCCTCCCTCCCTTGGCTGGGTCACGGCCAGCGACAGACAGCGGCAGCAGCATCTTAGCGAAGCGGTGGTTGTTTGGAACTGGGCCTGATCAGGCGACTGTGGAGATTACTACTGTACGGTGAGCGTCGCCCGCGGCTAAAAGCACAGGCCCGTGCCAACAAGGGCCTGGACAAGATGCATGGCAGGTGGGAGCGGTTTGGATTGGCTGTGGGGAAAACGGTTCTCATCCTTTATTCTGGTAGGAGGTAGGTACTTATGGCAAAGACCCAGCTGAGTTTCTTAATTCCTACAGCCACCGTCTTGAACATGGTGCAGTTTATTACTCATGTGTTTATAAAGACTTGTAAAGGCAAGTTTGGCCTGAATGTCTCATTGTCGTCAACGTGGTGGGATTTCTGTCAATCACTCAGCCGGTCCATTTCCACACTGTTTATTTCCTTCAACGTGCTCCCGTCTTCTTTTTTCACCTGCAGCTCAGTGAAAACTACCTTCAGAAACGCTCCTCTGCTCTTTGGTTTGTATCCAGAAGGTTCCACAGGGAGACTCAATAACCAGGCATCAGAAGAGTCGCCGGCGTCGGAGGCAGCAAAAGCCCCATGCGCATCATTACCATATCAATGTCTGCCGCAGAAAACAAGTTGACTGCAGGGGTCACTGCTTCAAGGAAGGCTCCTTCCTTCATTGTTTGGAACTGTACGCCGGTGTACACTGGCCAATTCCCCAAAGTCCTCCGTGCACCTGATAAACTTTGCTTAGAACAATACTAACAAAGGGGTTTGAACCCATGCCGCTCCCATTTTTTCCTCTGGACCATAAGCAACATGGCAGCGGTGCCGCGGGGAATGAGTGTCGCCCGGGGACTTCGATGAGAGAAATGCCATCAGCTTTGTTTTTTTTGTTATCTGTAAACAAACATGGAGGAAGAGTGTACATTGTATGCGATGTTTATTCAAGGCTTGGTATTTGAAATGTACTTCCTCTACTGGTAATACCTAGCTACAATAGCAATAAGATAGCATAACGGCACTTTGAGCTTTGGAAAAGTGCTGTGTCTGTTTGATTTGGTTTTAGATTGAAATCCATAGGTCATAGGTCATGTGTTATACAGTGCCTTGCGAAAGTATTCGGCCCCCTTGAACTTTGCGACCTTTTGCCACATTTCAGGCTTGAAACATAAAGATATAAAACTGTATTTTTTTGTGAAGAATCAACAACAAGTGGGACACAATCATGAAGTGGAACGACATTTATTGGATATTTCAAACTTTTTTAACAAATCAAAAACTGAAAAATTGGGCAGTCAAAGTCCAGACCTGAATCCAATCGAGAATCTGTGGAAAGAACTGAAAACTGCTGTTCACAAATGCTCTCCATCCAACCTCACTGAGCTCGAGCTGTTTTGCAAGGAGGAATGGGAAAAAATGTCAGTCACTCGATGTGCAAAACTGATAGAGACATACCCCAAGCGACATACAGCTGTAATCGCAGCAAAAGGTGGCGCTACAAAGTATTAACTTAAGGGGGCTGAATAATTTTGCACGCCCAATTTTTCAGTTTTTTATTTGTTAAAAAAGTTTGAAATATCCAATAAATGTCGTTCCACTTCATGATTGTGTCCCACTTGTTGTTGATTCTTCACAAAAAAATACAGTTTTATATATTTATGTTTGAAGCCTGAAATGTGGCAAAAGGTCGCAAAGTTCAAGGGGGCCGAATACTTTCGCAAGGCACTGTAGTTCAGACGCTGTGATTTTCCTGACCATCAAGAAAAACTCCTCACTGCCCTTACAATATTTTTTAAGACTAAAGTGACGCCAACGATTCTGTAGCCATCTCGAGTCAGCTGTTCTAACATTACATCTGAGAATAGCAGTTAAGATGTTCAACATGACATACAGAGACAAATGAACAAAGTGAAGAACTTTGTGTGTTTCCAAGTAAATGGCAGGCCCTCTGTCATTACTGAGACCTGCATGTAAAACGCTGGATCTTTAACCACATTTATGGTGTCAACTTCTCAGGTGAGAACTATTTTACCTCAGAGGTTAGTGAGTCCCTTACAGTATGGCTCTGTGCTACTGTCGTGTTTCACAGGAAGACAGAGAAACGGAGAGAGATAGAGAGAGGATGACAGGAACAGAGACAGTACTGTAGGTCAGGCTGACATTTTGATTAATACAACCACAAATTTCTCCCCAGGTCCGAAATATTTCCCAGTGGACGTGTGAGGTTATAAGGAAGGGGTTCTTAGTAAATCTTCAGGGATCAAAATGTATCTGTGCCAGATTACATATTACAGATACAGTGGAGGTTGACAGCGGTGCGACATCTATAAAACACACCGGAGCAAATGTTTAAGGCCAAGGTCATACTTCAAGGGAGTATTTGCATTTATTGTAAGAATATACAGGCAAGCATAAGTAAAGCATTGAATATACACTTTTGTATATATTTTATTTATTTGACCTTTATTAACAGGGAAGACATTTTGAGACATAGGTCTGAGATTCTTCAAAGTAGCCAGCCTTTGCCTTGATGACAGCTTTGCACACTCTTGGCATTCTCTCAACCAGCTTCATGAGGTAGTAACTTGGAATGCATTTCAATTAACAGGCGTGCCTTGTTAAAAGTTCATTTGTGGAATTTCTTTCCTTCTTAATGCGTATGGCAAGAACAGCTCAAATAAGCAAAGTGAAAAGACAGTCCATTATTACTTTAAGACATGAAGGTCAGTCATTCTGGAAAATTTCAAGAACTTTTAAAGTTTCTTCAAGTGCAGTCGCAAAAACCATCAAGCGCTATAATGGAAATGGCTCTCATGAAGACCGCCATAGGAAACGAAGACCCAGAGTTACTTCTGCTGCAGAGGATAAGTTCATTAGAGTTACCAGCCCAAATAAATGTTCAAGTAACAGACACATCTCAACATCAACTGTTCAGAGGAGACTGAGTGAATCAGGCCTTCATGGTAAAATTTCTGCAAACAAACCACTACTAAAGGACACGAATAAGAAGAAGAAACACGAGCAATGGATATTAGACCGGTGGAAATCTGTCCTTTGGTCTGATGAGTCCAAATTTGAGATTTTTTGTTACAACCGCTGTGTCTTTGTGAGACAGAGTAGGTGAACGGATGATCTTCGCATGTGTGGTTCCCACCGTGAAGCATGGAGGAGGAGGTGTGATGGTGTGACGGTGATTTTCTGGTGACACTGTCAGTGATTTATTTATAATTCAAGGCACACTAAACCAGCATGGCTACCACAGCATTCTGCAGCGATACGCCATCCCATCTGGTTTGCACTTAGTGGGACTATCATTTGTTTTCCAACAGGACAATGACCCAACACACCTCCAGGCTGTGTAAGGGCTATTTGACCAAGAAGGAACGTAATCGAGTGCTGCATCAGATGACCTGCCCTCCACAATCACCTGACCTCAACCAAATTGAGATGGTTTGGGATGAGTTGGACCGTAGAGTGAAGGAAAAACAGAAAAAATGGCTCAGCATATGTGGGAACTCCTTCAAGACTGTTGGAACAGCATTCTAGGAGAAGCTGGTTGAGAGAATGCCACATGTGTGTAAAGCTGTCATCAAGGCAAAGGGTTGCTACATTGAAAATCTAAAATCTAAAATCTTTTTTATTTGCTTAACAGTTTTTTGACTACTACATGATTCCATATGTGTTATTTCATAGTTTTGATGTCTTCACTATTATTGTAAAATGTAGAAAATAGTAAAAATAAAGAAAAACCCTTGAATAAGTAGGTGTGTCCAACATATTGACTGGTACTGTATATATATATGTCCAGTGTCTGTGTTCTTTAGCCCATCTTAGTCTTTCTGTCTGAGATATGGCTTCTTCTTTGCAACTCTGCCTAGAAGGCTAGCATCCCGGAGTCGCCTCTTCACTGTTGACGTTGAGACTGGTGTTTTGCGGGTACTATTTCATGAAGCCGCCAGTTGAGGACTTGTGAGGCGTCAAAATGAAAGGCACCATGGTAGATGGTATCCAAAGGTTTACGAGTAGTAGCAGCTGCACTTTGATAAATAATATCACCAGAATCAACAACAGATAAAAAGGTAGACTGAATAATCTGCTTCCTATTGCTCAGAGAAAGGCACAATCTGTTTCTGTAAAGCCATCTTAAAAATCTTAGCTTTTTAAAAGTAAAATCCAAATGAATCCAAATGCCTAGGTATTGATTGGAGACTATGAAAGTAGGCTATAGAAGGCTATAGACGCTCAATAAATAATTATTCAAGAATATTACACTATCTAGATGTGGGGAATTCATATAAATATAAACATGCCAATATCAACATTTACAGATTCTTGGAGAGGTCACAGAAGAGGACCACACTTTATCAGACCCCACCATGTAAACTGGATCTTTATTTTCCCCTCTCTTGCTATCATGCAGTGGGAAATGATTCCGTGTTAAGTGACTGTTTTCACGTGTATTATCTACGGATAATGTTTTTGTCTATTAAAGTCTATTAAAGGCCTGAATGGACTAATAAACCCGCCGCTAGAAGAGATGGGAAATTCAAGCTAGGCCGGCTATTCGACCAGCTCTGCATTCCGAGACCCCCCTGTGCCTCGAATAGGCAATTATCTTGCATTTGCTCCACTGTCTTTCTTTTTCACATTCAAACGCTTTCTGTCTCTCTCTCCCTTGTTGACGTCGGCCAAGTCATGGTGAACCGCACGCTGAACAAAATGAAAATAGAATTCCCTTAATAATCTCAACTGCATGGGAATCCAGCCCCAGTCTCATAAGTGACCCCAATAGCAGGTAAGTCAGAAAATAAAAGGGAAAATAATTATCAGTTTGAGTCAATGTTTTAAATTACTTCCACTGAATTTCTGCTTTGGCAATATGTAGGCTAATATAGTTCATCCCAATAAAGCATTGCTTAATACAACCTCTAATCAGAGAAGCTAAATGCTATGCAAGCAACATATAGTATAGCAGACTGATTGTCACCAAGGACAAACCAAAACACTACACACACACAACACAAGGAGAGTCCAAAAGCAGCAGATAACAGTCCTGAATCGTTTTCAGGGGCATGCTAGTGATTTACCAGCGATGCCTGACAAGATTTAAATGTTACGGTAGCTGCTGGATCTCGGACGAAGGGATTTGGTGGCTTGGAGGTGACTAAAACATGATTTATGTATGAGGTGGTGCATTTATTCTCTTGCCTGGCAGGTGGCCCCGGGCAGGAAATCAAACGTTGACACACCGCCGTGACACTTCCTGTTTATCAATAAGCCTCAGCTAGGGGCTTATTTGTCTCTCCCCTAATAGCGCAACTGGGGTGTGGCTGTTAGCTGCTAACTGCGGCTACTAGCTTTTGCCTGGGGGAGAAGAAGACCCCTGCTCTCCATAAATCTGACAGGGGTTTCTGGCTCGGAGGGCACCATCGTTTTACCCAGACGGAGGGAGGGAGGGAGAGAGGTGTTGCCATGCTTTCAGCCTGTAGGAGATGCTGAGGAGTTTTTCTTGTTTTGACAGATGGGCAGTGGACTCACACTGTAGCCTAGAGTTTAGAACCCAAGCTGCTTACTGAGACAGTGAGAAGATGAGGACAAGAGAGAGATGGGAAAGACTGACAGTATACAGAGAGAGGCAGTGAGAGGAAGAGGTTGAGCAAAGGAGAGAAGGCGGTACCAGGGCAGAGATAGAAAGGATGGAGAAACAGAAGAGATAGAGATAAAAAGAGAAGGACAGAAAGAGGAAGTGAGAAAGAGAGAGAGGAAGGGAGATAAGAAAAGAGAGCACTAGCAATAATACAAATGAGGGGGACAGAAGGAAGAGTGTAAGAAAGAAGAGCCGAGAACAAGCAAGAGAGAGAGAAGTAGAGGGGATGAAAGAGAGGACGAGGCTGGGAACAAGTAAGAGAGAGAAGTTAAAAGAGAGTGATGGACATAGAGAAAGAGGTGGGCGAGATAGAGAAAGAGGGAGGGTGATAAAGAGAGAGGGTGAGAACAAGAGAGGGAGAGAGAGAAACTGAGAGGATAAAAGCGGCCAATCAGAGGGACAGCCCGTGGCGTGGCGTTGGTGCAGCAAAAGAGATTCCTACGACGGGTTTGTCTTCGCCCTCTGAGGGAGAGGAAGGATCAAACCGCCCAACACTCGCCGGGCTGTGTTTCAGAGGGGAGCCTTCAAGAGGAGACTTAACTCCCCCGACTGACAGAAGAGAGAGGCGTCGTCGGCGCCAAGTGTTTCCTCAGAACATGGGAAGACTGAATCACCAGTGGGTCGTGTCTTGGTATTATAAAGTGGCTTCCTCTCATCATTTATTATATTCCTTCTGACCCATTTGTTGTTCCCTTAGAACAGCATGGGGAGCCTGCAGCGGGCTGCGTCTCAATGGTCTAAATGAGTTCCTCTCCTAACCTCCTCTGCTGTTCATCTATGCTGATCTGAAAACAGCACATGACTGATAGGTGTCTATCATGTTACTTTCACCTATCCTGTGTGTTCAGATCAGTGTAAAGTGTCGAGACTTGTTGGCTGCATCTCAATAGTCTGACATGGCTTCCTCTCCTTGTATCCTTGTCTCCTTGTCCTTGGTCTAAAATACAAAGATAAGTAAGGGAGGAGTAAGGGTTGCTTTAACCTGTCCTGCATTCTCAGATGAGAACATACTCAAGGAAAGGAGACTACAGATGTAGGATCTTAATTTGAGTCAGTTTGTTACAGCAGGAAATGAATCCTGCAGCAACTGGACATGTGAATTGTGTGGATTATAATGAATAGACATTTTGGTAAGGGTTGATACATTTTTCTTAAGGGGCAAATCAAGTCTGACATTTGAAAGTGACCATATGAACTTCAGAAGCCCTTTTAAACCGCAAATACACTACAAGTAAAATATTTCCTGCATTACAGGAAAGTTGTCCTGCGACAGGGTGATCAAATTAAGATCCTACATCTGTAGGAGAGGAGGCCATTTTGGACTATAGAAATGAATGGCTAGTATGTTTACCTGACTTCCTCTCTCTAAGTCCGAGGGGAGTTCTGAATCACCAAACAGTTCTATATGGTTCCTTCTCTACTCTATTAGTCACCTCCAATGTTTTGATATTCACATAACCCTCGTTCCCTGCACTTAATTAAACACTATTCTGTCTCCAAGGCTTCCGGCTTATATATATCACCTGGGGAGAGAGAAGCGTAGGCTGAAACATTCATCTAGAAACGTTTCTTTCTGTTCTCGATCAGAACCTTGACAGATCGTTGAGTGAATGTTGCTGCTCCGGCGTAACAGCAAGTGGTGGTTGGGTGATTGAATGTCTGACAGCGGCCGTCGCAGCGGAGAACAATGATAGCGAAACAAACGGTGAGCCATCGCAGATTCGCTGATGCGTGTACGTCCTGGCACCCCATTTCTCTCTTTTAACTACGCAACGTTAAATTAAGATTTATTTGGCGTGGGTTTCTGCCGATGCGACGGAAGCGTAGAAGGTGTGTACGTGTGTATTCCAAAGGATGATAAAGGAGTGGGAGTTATGTTTGTATGTGTGTGAGAGAGGGAGAGGGAGGGATAGTTGATCTAGCTGTCAGGTGTGTGTGTGCGTGTGCGCGTGTGCGTGTGCGTGTGTGTGTGTGTGTGCGTGTGCGTGTGTGTGTGTTTGTTGCATGTGTGTGTTTGAATGTGTGTGATGGTCATGGGTGTGATGGTCGTATGAGATAGTGTAAAAGATAAATGTAGCATTTGCCTATGTGTGTGTCTTGTGGAGGCTGTTTTAATTTTACTGAGCAAAGGCTGGGCAGATAACTTGATTATTTAGTAAAGTTGGCTGTGATCCTGGCGAGGCCGGCGAGGCTTTCTGGACCTCTGACAGAATCAATAGATCAGAAGTACAAACCCCTGCAGACTGAGTCCCTCACACACCTCCCCCCGCGTGGGTCCGCTAGCTGTTTGGAAACCTATACAGCGGCTCTCGGAATGAGACTCTTGCAATCTCCTAACGGGATTGTGGATTGTGCACACACACGTATGTGCACGTGTAGATACACACACACAATCTGATTACACACACTTAAAACATGCACACCTTTGTACACACACACACACACACACACACACACACACACACACACACACACACACACACACACACACACACACACACACATTTACAATCTGATTACACACACTGAAACAAACACACACAAACACATTCACTGGCACACACACAAAAACACACACACACACACACACACACACACACACACACACATTTACAATCTGATTACACACACTGAAACAAACACACACAAACACATTCACTGGCACACACACACACACAAAACACACCAATTCTCCCACATACTTCCATTGCCTTCCACCATGTTGATCCCCGGCCCAGTGGGAGAGCTGACTTACTTGAGCCCTCCATTTTCTGAGTATTAGCTACGTCCCAGCAGGGCCCTGTTCATACAGTGAGCCGGAGTGATCCACTTTATTTACTGACTTCAACAGAGAGACTCTGGGAGACAAATCACTCACTACATTCTTGGACTGGTGCGGTGCACAGAGGTGTTACGTGTGATGCGGCGCATCCAAATGAAGAGGCTTCTGTTTCCACTGACAAGATGTATAAACAGAGAGAGAAACAGAGAGACAGAGACAGAGAAAGAGAGAAAAAGTGATCTTGGGACATGCAACCTTCATACTCTTCCCCCTATATATTGCAAATGATACCCAATGTTATGCGCCAATCATCTTTTATGCAAATTGTTTGAGTGCTGGAATGCAGCCTTATACATATGCATGTTGGAGGGGAACCAAGGCACCTGTCAGTGGGCAGGTGGAGGTTTTAAGTGGAGCATATGCAGGAAGGTGATGCATGATTATTCATGGATAGATGAGGCATTTTGCAAGAGCTCGGAGAAAAACACTTGTAATGAGACAGTCCAATTCTGAAGGGTAATGAGAGTTGAGTGACGAGAGGTGTGTGTGTGTGGGGGGAGGGGGGTAGTGTGTGTGTTGTGTGTGTATGTAACCCTACATCTATGTGTTTGTGCCACAGACAGAGAGTGTGGGTAATAGGCGGTGGTCAGAAAGCGTTCAGACTAGCGGTCAGACAGCGGTCAGGCAGCGGTCAGGCAGCGGTCAGACAGCGGTCAGACAGAGAGGGCGTGGGGGGTTGGTATTAATGCTGGGGAGAGAGAGAGAGAGGGAGAGAGAGAGAGAGAGAGAGAGAGAGAGAGAGAGAGGGAGAGAGAGAGAGAGGGCCTGGGGGTTGGTATTAATGCTGGGGGAGAGGGGAGAGAGAGGGCCTGGGGTTTGGTATTAATGCTAGGGGAGAGAGGGTCTGGGGGTTGGTATTAATGTTGGGGAGAGAAAGGGCCTGGGGGTTGGTATTAATGTTGGGGGGAGAGAGAGAGCCTGGGGGTTGGTATTAATGCTGGGGGAGAGAGAGAGGGCCTTTGGGGTTGGTGTTAATGCTGGGGGAGAGAGCAAGAGAGGGCCTGGGGGTTGGTACTCATGCTGGTGGAGAGAGCAAGAGAGACTCTGGGGGTTGATATTAATGCTGGTGGGAGAGAAAGAGGGGGCCTGGGGGATTGGTATTAATGCTGGGGAGAGAGAGAGAGGGCCTGGGGGTTGGTGTTAATGCTGGGGAGAGAGAGAGAGAGAGGGCCTGGGGGTTGGTATTAATGCTGGGGGGAGAGAGAGAGGGCCTGGGGGTTGGTGTTAATGCTGGGGGAGAGAGAGAGGGCCTGGGGGTTGGTATTAATGCTGGGGGAGAGAGCAAGAGAAGGCCTGTGGGTTGGTACTAATGCTGGGGGAGAGAGAGAGGGCCTGGGGGTTGGTACTATTGCTGGGGAGAGAGCGAGGGGGGGGGCTGGGGCCAGCCGCTGTCTGCTCCATACCAGAGAGTCAGTCCCGCAGGCAACTCCTCCCCAGGGCCTGGAGTGTGTACAGTCAGGGAGGGGGAGAGGAGGGTGGGGAGACCAGCTAGCAGAGTGAGGGGGTCCGGAGTACACTTCACTGTCAGGAAGCATGCACACACACAAACACACACCTCCCACACACACAACCAATGTCGCGTGTGCTTATCCCGGACAGACACTCACACTGCTCTACTGTGCCACCGTGACTCACCTAATTAAAAGCTACACTCTGCAAATTGGACTGCACCGATAGAGAAAGACGACAGAGGAAAAATAAAAAATGCTTGTATCTTTTTTTTCATGTCTTTGAAATGTGTCTCTCTAAATTTCAGGGGCATGTAATTATCTGTACCGTTCTAGAGTACACATTAGTGAAACATGCCACCACTCTGCTATAGGGATTCCATTAAGACAGGTAATTAGGGCCTGGCTGGGAGAAAATGGCTGAGGAATGCATACCGAAAGTATCCATTAAAGTCAAAGTGAACGTTGAAGTGAAACAGTAGCGAGTGCACCGTTCTGTCAGGTTTAACCAGTCGATATTGAAAGAGATGGCAACTAAGAAAGCCCAAATATGCTCCATCTCTGCCTGCACTGTTCGTCTGTAGGGACTTTGGTGAATTATTATGTGTATTAACTGGAGAGAAGTTCCCTGAAGCCCCTTTAATATGGAGAGAAGTTCCCTGAATCCCCTTTAATATGGAGAGAAGTTCCCTGAATCCCCTTTAATATGGAGAGAAGTTCTCTGAATCCCCTTTAATATGGAGAGAAGTTCTCTGAAGCCCCTTTAATATGGAGAGAAGTTCCCTGAATCCCCTTTAATATGGAGAGAAGTTCCCTGAATCCCCTTTAATATGGAGAGAAGTTCTCTGAAGCCCCTTTAATATGGAGAGAAGTTCCCTGAATCCCCTTTAATATGGAGAGACGTTCCCTGAATCCCCTTTAATATGGAGAGAAGTTCCCTGAATCCCCTTTAATATGGAGAGAAGTTCTCTGAAGCCCCTTTAATATGGAGAGAAGTTCCCTGAATCCCCTTTAATATGGAGAGAGGTTCTCTGAAACCCCTTTAATATGGAGAGAAGTTCTCTGAACCACCTTTAATATGGAGAGAAGTTCCCTGAATCCCCTTTAATATGGAGAGAAGTTCTCTGAAGCCCCTTTAATATGGAGAGAAGTTCCCTGAATCCTCTTTAATATGGAGAGAAGTTCTCTGAAGCCCCTTTAATATGGAGAGAAGTTCCCTGAATCCCCTTTAATATGGAGAGAGGCTCTCTGAATCCCCTTTAATATGGAGAGAAGTTCTCTGAACCACCTTTAATATGGAGAGAAGTTCTCAGAATCCCCTTTAATACGGGGAGAAGTTCCCTGAATCCCCTTTAATATGGAGAGAAGTTCTCTGAATCCCCTTTAATATGGAGAGAAGTTCTCTGAATCCCCTTTAATATGGAGAGAAGTTCTCTGAATCCCCTTTAATATGGAGAGAAGTTCTCTGAATCCCCTTTAATATGGAGAGAAGTTCTCTGAATCCCCTTTAATATGGAGAGAAGTTCTCTGAATCCCCTTTAATATGGAGAGAAGTTCTCTGAATCCCCTTTAATATGGAGAGAAGTTATCTGAATCCCCTTTAATATGGAGAGAAGTTATCTGAATCCCCTCTCTCTAGAAAGTCTCTCCATATTAAAGGAGATCCCGCAAACTCTCTGTCTGTCTGTATGTCTGTCTGTCTGTCTGTCTGTCTGTCTGTCTGTCTGTCTGTCTGTCTGTCTGTCTGTCTGTCTATCTGTCTGTCTTCCTGGCTGTCTAAATACACAGGAGAGAGCAGCCAGGAGACTAAGAGAATACAGGGATGCACACTTCAATTTAGAAGACATGAATAACCAATGAGATTTCCATGTGCTGGATGAATTTCCCCTGGTGACTGTCTCTCTGTCTCTCTGTCTCTCTCTCTCTCTCTCTTTCTCTCTCTTCTCTCTCTCTTTCTCTTTCTCTGTCTCTCTCTCTGTCTCTCTCTCTGTCTCTCTCTCTCTCTGTCTCCCTCCCTCTCCCTCTCTCTGTCTTTCTCTGTCTCTCTCTGTTTTTCTCTGTCTCTCTCTTTCTCTTTGTTTTTCTCTGTCTTAGACACAGTGGTACAGGCTTTCACTTAGCGTACCACATACACACTGACATTCAGAGGTAATCACACACTGTCTCACGCTACACAAAACCCCTGGATTTCACCTATAAGGATACATAGAATCTCCGGAGCGGTAGGTAAGAGCCAATCATATCCACTGATGAGGACTCTATTCTTTTCTCTGTCTCAGGGATGCAGACTTCAATTTAGAAGACATGAATAACCAATGGGGTTTCCATGTGCTGGATACATTTCCTCTGGCGACTGTCTCTTTCTCACTCTCTCACATGCATGTAGACACACACATACAGACACGCACACACACTCAGGCGCAGGTTGGCGTTTATTTTCATGAGACTTATCTAGAGGCAGCAGAGTGGTCATTAGCCGGCACAGCCACAAAGTCATGAAATCTGATTTTAAACCTAACCATAACCTTACATTTTTACTATACAGTATATCCAATTTTGACTTTGCAGCTGGCCCATCTAGCGGAAATCTCTCAGTTCTGCCTCCAGGTCATGTAGTCAAACATGCACCCACACACACATTCACTCATTCATAAGCACACAGGGTAGCCTAGTGGTTAGAGTGTTGGACTAGTAACCGAAAGGTTGCAAGTTCAAATCCCCGAGCTGACAAGGTACAAAACTGTTGTTCTGCCTCTGAGCAAGCAATTAACCCACTGTTCCTAGGCCGTCATTGAAAATAAGAATTTGTTCTTAACTGACTTGCCTAGTAAAATAAAGGTAAAATTTTAATATTCACTTTGATACACAAACAGAAACCTGAGAAATGTACAAATAGTAGACTGAACTAGAGAGAAATATGGACACACACACACAAACACACACAGTCCTACGTCCACATAGGCCCCTGCTAGATTCTGTTTGAGCGGGACTTTGCATGACTGCAGTAATGGAAACACACATGGTGACCATGATAAAGCTCCCCCAACACACAAATCAGGCTAAAAGCTCTCACAAAGTCCCCCACCAGGAGTCAGAAGTCCCCAGTATCTCTGTGTGTGTGTGTTTGTGTGTGTGCGCATTGTGTTATCTGTATAAGAAACCGTGTGTACTCGTTTACATGTTTGTGCATGTTAATGTGTGTGTGTGTGTTTCTCTATGAGTGTGTGTGTGTGTACATGTATCCCTGTGTGTGTACCCTATCACTGGTCCCTTATATTCAGCGCGGGGTAAGATAATGAGAATTTTATCTGCTGTTCCTGGTTCCACTGAGGCGCGGGGACTCTGATTGAATGGGAGCAGAGTGTAACGGATGAGACCAGCGATAGTGGGGCTGCCAGATTTACATGCACACAGACTAGCCCGCCGCAGGCCTGGATACGACAGAGCAGCCAGGGGAAACATGGCGACAAAGCGCGTGTCCTCGGGTTGTGAAATATATGCCACTGCTGCACCACCTTGTACTGTACACCTCTTGGTCAGGAAATACTACTAAGGCAATCCATCTAAAATATCTCTGTTACTTTTATTTGGCAATACTCACAGAGAGAGAGAGAGACATAGAGAGAGAGAGAGAGAGAGAGAGAGAGAGAGAGAGAGAGAGAGAGAGAGAGAGAGAGAGAGAGACACAGAGAGAGAGAGAGACACAGAGAGAGAGACAGAGAGAGAGAGAGAGAGAGACACAGAGAGAGAGAGAGAGAGAGAGAGAGAGAGAGAGAGAGAGAGAGAGAGAGAGAGAGAGAGAGAGAGAGAGAGACACAGAGAGAGAGAGAGAGAGAGAGAGAGAGAGAGAGGGAGAGAGAGAGAGAGAGAGAGAGAGAGAGAGAGAGAGAGAGAATGTCCATAATTAATCTCTTGATGACAAATTATCTCCTTAATCATTGGAAGAGGACATATACCTGATAAGACTGCTGTCAGATCCACTTCTGGGCTTGATGGATAGATGGATCAAAGGTAAGAATTAATGAAAGGTAATTCATTATTATCAGTTTCTCCTCATAATTAAATGTTTGGCAGAGCCCAGAGGCCTGGCTGGTTTAGTGTTCCTGCACGACTCTTTCTTTTTCTGTCTACCTTTCCTTTTTATACCTGAGGACTGTCCTGGAGAAATAACACCTAGCTACAACAGACTGGGAAAAGAGGTATTACGTAACACTTGTACAAAATGCAGACATAGTCAAATAGTAATTGGAGCGTGCGTTAACGACAGTGTGAATGATATTAGGTCAAGTAGCACCTTTTTATGACTGTGAGAGAATTATGTAAAGTGTCTCTTAGCCCCCCTCCCGACCCCTGCACCCACCCACGAGGACCCCATCTGCAGCAGGGCTGTCTCTTTCAAGCCTGTTTGTAAATGAGTCTCTCATTTACAAATGAGAGGGAGAGAGAGAAGGCATCCTAACCGACTGGTAGGAGCGTCTGCTCTACGTTGCTTTTGTTGTTGTTATTGTTGTGTTTTTCCGACGCGGCAGCTTTAACCCTGTGGGGAGCCCCTGCAATCATCCCCTCGGCTGCAATCTATCATTAAAGACCGACTTACTTGACATCTCCAATTAATCTGCCTCGTAGTCATCATCAGAATGAGAGACAAAATAGCTCCCTTTGATGCAGAATCCCCATCAAGCTAATTTTTAAGAAATCCTTGCTAATTTGGGAACAATGGCTGGATCCCATCTGAGTGACATCGACAGGTTGGGTTAATAAAAAACAAGTAGGCAGAGTGCTTTCGGCTTTCACCCCACTAGGACCAAACGGAACAGGATCAAACGGGAACCCGATGTAAAACTAAAGGCCTGGGAGGAAAGGCATGGATCAGCGAGGCGTGAGGGTCCAACATGCTGACTATTGATCTGCTCAGAAGGAACTGAGGTGTAATATGTCAGGGGGCATCTATTGGCTAAAGATGAGAGGAGACTTTCAATGAAGAGAGACGGCCATAGGCATTACTTAGAGGTCCTATTCCCCAACCAAGCCATTACATCATCATAGGAGTCCTGTCACTAAAGATCACTCACCAAAATGGATGTGGGCAGCAGCACCTCTGTAGCTCAGTTGGTTGAGCATGGTGCTCGCAACGCCAGGCTAATGGGTTTGATTCCCGGGCCCACCCAAATTATATTATTATTATTATACTAGACACATGCTTGCATAAAAAATTTCACTTTAAAATAACTCTATGTAACAACGTGTTCGTACTTTATAATAACACTACGTTGTCACGCCCTGACCTTAGAAAGCCTTGTTATTTCTCTATTTGGTTAGGTCACGGTGTGATTTGGGTGGGCATTCTAGATTTCTATTTCTTTGATGGCCGGGTATGGTTCCCAATCAGAGGCAGCTGTCTATCGTTGTCTCTGATTGGGAATCATACTTAGGCAGCCTGTTTTCCGCCTTAGTTTGTGGGATGTTGTTTTTGCATAGTTGCTGTGGAGCCTGCAGAACTTTACGTTCGTTGTATTTGATTTGACAACGACGACACTGGGGTTCGCGACCTCGATGCAAGCACGAGAGGCACCCCCAAAATTATTTTTGGGTGGCACACGGGGGTGGTTGGCGGAGCCAGGTTGCAGACCAGAGCCAACTCCCCGCACTCGCTTTAAGGAGCGTATGACCCTTCAGGCACCATGCTTTGCGGTTACACGTACTGTGTCGCCGGTACGCATCCACAGCCCGGTGCGCTCTGTGCCAGCTCCCCGAATTAGCCGTGCTAGAGTGGGCATCCAGCCATGACGGGTTGTGCCAGCTCTGCGCTCCAGACCTCCAGTGATGATCCAGGGCCCGAAGCATCCAGTGATGATCCATGGCACGAAGCCTCCAGTGATGATCCAAGCCTCCAGTGGTCCGCGGTCCAGAATCTCCAGCGATGGTCCATAGTCCAGAGCCTCCAGTGACGGTCCGCAATCCAGAGTTTCCGGCAACGGTCGGCCCTCCGGAGCCTCTGGCAACGGTCCACGGGCCAGAGCCACCGGCGACGATCCACGGTCTGGTTCCACGGAAGTGGAGGGATCAGCAAGCGGAGCGGGAGCCGCCACCGAGGCTAGAAGCCCACCCGGACCCTCCCTCATAGAGTCAGGTTTTGCACCCGGAGTGTGTGTGTGGGGGGGGGTACTGTCGCACCCTGACCTTGGAGAGCCTTTTTATTTCTCTATTTGGTTAGGTCAGTGGAGCCTGCAGAACTTTACGTTCATTTGTATTTATTTATTTTTTGGTGTCAGTTGAAAATAAAATAAAATGTACGTCTACCACGCTGCCCCTTGGTCACCTTCTAACGACGGACGTAACATACATAATAATGTTTTCAGTGTTTGTACTTTATAATAACTCTACGTAATAACAATTTCAGTGTTAGTACTTTATAATACATGTACGTAGTAAAGTTTTCAGTGTTAGTACTTTATAATAACTCTATTTAATAACATTTTCAGTATTAATACTTTATAATAACTTTATATAATAACGTCTTCAGTGTTAGTACCACGTCTTCAGTGTTAGTAGTCTAGGTATACTGCAACAGCTTTTCACTGTATGGTATGTCCATTTAAAGTGCTTGGAGGTAATACAGCAAAATACAATACATACTTCAGATATACAGAAGATGCTGTTATCATGAAGACATCCTTGATGATTTAAATCATAGTTTGACGATTGTAAGGAACACACACCAGGGCTTGACATGAACTGTTTAAGCTACCTGTCCTTTGGGCAATTAAAAAACTAAAGAATTCACCTTTATTTAACCAGGTAGGCCAGTTGAGAACAAATTCTCATTTACAACTGCGACCTGGCGGAGATAAAGCAAACAGTGCGACAAAGACAACAACACAGAGCTACACATAAACAAATGTACAGTCAATAACACAATAGAAAAGTCTATACACAGTGTGTGCAAATGTAGAAGAGTAGGGAGGTAAGGCAATAAATAGGCCATAGAAGTGAAATAATTACAATTTAGCATTAACACAGGAGTGATAGATGTGCAGATGATGATGTGCAAGTAGAGATACTGGGGTGCAAAAGAGCAAGAGGATAAATAACAACATGGGGATGAGGTAGTTGGGTGTGCTATTTACAGATTGGCTGTGTACAGGTGCAGTGATCGGTAAGCTGCTCTGACAGTTGATACTTAAAGTTAGCGAGGGAGATATAAGACTCCAGCTTCAGTGATTTTTGCAATTCGTTCCAGTCATTGGCAGCAGAGAATTGGAAGGCGGCCAAAGGAAGCGTTGGCTTTGGGGATGACCAGTGAACTATACCTGCTGGTGCACGTGCTATGGGTTGCTGTTGCTATGGTGACCAGTGAGCTGAGACAAGGCGGGGCTCTACCCAGCATAGACTTATAGATGACAGTGGTGGGTGGTATATGGGGCTTTGGTGACAAAATGGATGGCACTGTGATAGACTACATCCAGTTTGCGTAGAGTGTTGGAAGCTATTTTGTAAATGACATCGCCGAAGTCAAGGATCGGTAGGATAATCAGTTTTATGAGGGTATGTTTGGCAAGTAGGACTGATTTTTTGACACTGTACCTTACAGTTTTGCCCAGTGGGGGAATTTGACAAGTATAGTACAGATAAATTCATCAAATCAGAAAACTCAACTCCCATTCTCCTCTGAGATCCTTGTCTTCTCTTAATTACACATTCTACTCTGCTCTTACTCCCCTCCTCTGTCCATCGATCAATTTCCCATTTCTATTCATAAGACAATCCCCCTTGAAGAAGCCAAGTATAAACTTCAGAGGACTCAGGTTTATCAGTGGGTTTGAAAATATCAACACGCTCCTCAAGGAGCTCAACTGATGTGTGGCTCAACTGGCAAACACAGTAAACCCCCGATCCCCAGAAGCCATTTCGAGACGCAGTGTGAGAGCTGTAGTAGTTTCCCCTCCTCCTACTCTCTTCTTCTCTCTCTTCTTCTCTTCTTTCGTGTCCTCAGAGACACTAGTTGATGAGTATAGCCTGTGGACCTATGGATGTGTTGGGGGTTTCTCAGTACCCAGGAGCCTTAGCGCTGAGTGGAAGACAAACTATCGTATAGTGGTTTAAATCTGAGACGTGGGCTATTGGCAATACGTGATCCTTAAGGTCCACTGATGCACGATAAGGACCGTAGTGACCATGCAGATTTTTGAAACTTACAAACCATACAAATAAAGGCATTTTAATTCATTATATGAAGAGTGCCTTGGTCCTCCTTCCTTGTCAATGACAAATTTACCCCTTTTACCAAAGAGCACCTTCTGTCTCCCAAAACCTACTATTGTGTATCTGAGCAGAGCTTCCCCTTCCTTCTTTCTTCTACAACTACAGGTGTGTTCTGCTCTGAACACCGCATCGACCTGTTGGAGCATTGACCACACCAGGCTAGATATGTCCTCACTGACTCTGTATAATGTTTGGATTTTAATGAGGCCTACAATTAATAACTACAATAATACAGTCAGGAGCTAAGAGCTTCACTGGGCAAACCATCTAATGAGTCATCCAGATATGGGACTGGGAAATGTGTCCTATGTTTTTGTTTGTTTCTCTATCTCTCTCAGTCTTTGTTCTCCCTACTCAAAACTAGCTCTCTACCCACAACTCCTCTCTCTTTCTCTGGCTCAATCCTCTTAATTTCTCTGTCTCTAGATTTCTGCGCGTGTGTGTGTGTGTCTGTCTGTCTGCCTCTCTCTCTAATTCTCTCTCTAACTCTCTCACTCCATCCATTTCTCTCTCTATCTCTTTCTCAGCCTGCGAGGACAATGGAGGAGAGGAGAGGCGCAATAACTAGGCAATCAGAGGCCCCGCGCCTCTCTGAAAGAGCAGGACCACCGGGAGTAAGCACGACGACAAAAGAATGCTGTATCTCTCCCCGCAGCACAAAGACCGGCCTCGTGCTTCACAAGAAAAACTGTGTCTCTTTTTCACAGGGGAATATTTGTAATTTATTTTCCCCTTGATTTATTCTTCTCATTCTTTTAGATTCAACCCCTTTTTTCCTGCAGCGTGTGGGTTGATTGAGGAGGCCCGGGTTTCTGACAGGCGGGTGCCTGTCCTGCGGGTGCCTTCCTCTCTTTCTGTTTCTCGTTCTTTCGTTCTCACTCATAGATGATAACATAAAAGTTGTGTTTCTCTCTGTTCAGCGTGTTGCTGTTGAATGGGGCTTCCCAGGTCACTATGGAGTACAAGAAGAGAATACACAACACTATATGCATTCACTGCAGCAGTCCTGTCACATATATATGTGAAAAATGATTACAGTCCTCAGCTATTAGGTCCTCAATCAACACCCGAAACCGTCCGAGCGGTACCAGAACATCTAATTCTAACGAGGTCTTCAAATTGTTCCAGCAGTGAGATGCATTAAAACTTAAAGCGGATTGACCTTATTCGGTGGAAACCCGAGAATCCTCGAGTGAACCAACCCTGTGAATGGGTTTGGTACCTCATGGTTTTTTACTTCAACAACCAAGTTCGACCAAGTCAGAAGCTTGCGTAGCAGAGCTTTGAAAATCATTAGGGAATAGTGAAGTTATGTAGGCGACTTTAATGACAACCAGCCAATGTTTTCAAACAGGATGGCTTCGTTATATACAGTGATTTCAGAAAGTATTCAGATCCCTCTTCCACATTTTGTTACGTTACAGCCTCATTCTAAAATGGATTAAATTGTTTTTTCCCCCTCATCAATCTATACACAATACCCCATAATGACAAAGCAGAAACTGTTTTTTAGACATTTTTTCAAATGTATTACAAATAAAAAACTGAAATATCACATCTACATAAGTTTTCAGACTGTTTACTCAGTACTTCATTGAAGCACCTTTGGCAGCGATTGAAGCCTTGAGTCTTCTTGGTTATGAAGCTACAAGCTTGGCACACCTGTATTCGGGGAGTTTCTCCCATTCTTATTTAGTACATATTTTCTTAACTCTATTTCTTGAACTACATGGATGGTTAAGGGTTTGTAAGTAAGTTTGTAAGTAAGCATTTCCTGTTGTATTTTGCGCATGTCATGAAACCCTGATGAAGACAGCTTGTCTGTTGAAACGTTGGATATTAGGTTATTAAATTATTGCGTCTGAGCTCCTAGAGTGTGCGGCTCTCCTTTCATTTTTCAAGTATTTGGTACGTGTGACAAATAAAATTGGATTTGATTCTGTTGGTTTGAGCCAAACACAACAATCAGGACATACAGATACACATCCAGCACGTTCAACAGGGTGTGTGTGTGTGTGTGTGTGTGTGTGTGAGAGAGAGAGAGAGAGAGAGAGAGAGAGAGAGAGAGAGAGAGAGAGAGAGAGAGAGAGAGAGGATAACAGATCTGTTCAGACGGAGGAATGATCCCAAATAAGAATGCAAATATACATCACTTCTAGTGGAAATCAGACGGAGAATGGGGCCCTCCAGCCCCTCTTACTCTCTCTCTCTCTCTCTCTCTCTCTCTCTCTCTCTCTCTCTCTCTCTCTCTCTCTCTCTCTCTCTACGTCTCCAGAGCCCTGCTTCACTTTCCCTCTCAGCGTCTCCTCTCTCCTTCTCTCTCACCCTTAATCCTTCCTTCCCCCTCCATCCCCTCCCTCCTTCCTCCCTCTACCCCTCTTTGTCCTCCCTCTCCCCCCAACTTCTCACTCCCTCCTATCACTCGACGGTGGCTGTGCCATTACCCTAAGCATGTCTCGGCGAGGTGAGCTAGATTAAGGGAATGAATAAGGCTTTGGAGTGCAAAGCACCCGCCACCTCACTATAGATCACCACTAAACCCTGCCTGAATGACTCCTGACCCAGCCAGAATTATATCTCTCCTCCCTCCATCCATCCATCCCTCTCTACCTCCTTCCCTCCCTCCTGCTCTCTCTCTCTCTCTCCCTCTCTCTCTGGCTGTCTATCTTAGCTCTCCTGGTAATTCTCTCTCTCTGGCTGTCTATCTTAGCTCTCCTGGTAATTCTCTCTCTCTCTCTCTCTCTGGCTGTCTATCTTAGCTCCCCTGGTAATTCTCTCTCTCTCTCTGGCTGTCTATCTTAGCTCTCCTGGTAATTCTCTCTCTCTCTCTCTCTGGCTGTCTATCTTAGCTCCCCTGGTAATTCTCTCTCTCTCTCTGGCTATCTTAGCTCTCCTGGTAATTCTCTCTCTCTCTCTCTCTCTCTGGCTGTCTATCTTAGCTCTCCTGGTAATTCTCTCTCTCTCTCTCTCTGGCTGTCTATTTTAGCTCTCCTGGTAATTGTCTCTCTCTCTCCCTCTCCGTCATCCTCTCTATTTCTCCTTGCCCTAATCTTTTTTGCCTTCACCCTTTCTTCCTCTCTGTCAAAGAAAATCGGGAAAATTGCGTGAAATCCCTGTGATAACATTAAGGGACATTTTCTTTCACTGCTTCAGTTTGATCCACCTGATGTAATGGAGGTGATGGAGGTAATTGGTAACTTATAGCTATCAGCAGCAGGTCATGAGGAGGTTCCGCTTTGGTGAAATCAGTGTCTTCCTACAGTATTGAGCCACTAATGTTAATCTTCACCAAATAAATGCAAACTGGTATTGTTCCTAAAGATTAGAAAATTGCCAAAGTTACCCCCCTCTATAAATATTGGGATCTAAGATCTTTTGCTAATTATCGTCAAGTATCTGTACAACCGTGTTATTCTAAAATCCTAGAAAAATGTTGCATAAAAGAAAGTTGAAGCATTTAAACCAACACTGTGTTCTATACAGTATGAACACCCATATGGTTTTCCTAAAAACCTCTCCACAGATATGGTTCTTTTACAACTTGTGGAATAAATCTTTACAGCCAATGAATACGCTCTTGGCATCTTTCTAGATTATTCCAAAGCGTTTGACACGGTTGATGATGAAGTATTACTTGCCAAATTGCATTATTACGGTCTTCATGATTATACATAGAAATGCCTATACAATTGTGTTTATGAAAGAGAACAATCTGTATATGCAAATGGTTGTTCATCTAGCAGGGCCAAGATATCCTGTGGTATTCCACAGGGTCTGATCCTTGGACCTTTGTTATTCCTAATCTATATCAATGACCTTGCTGCTGGGTCTCCTACCGTACTTCCCCTCCTCTTTGCCGAGGATACCAACTTCATTTCATCACACAACAATCAATGAAGCCAATTCAGGCATGGACACATTTTCTGAATGGTTCCAGATAAACAAATGAAATTTGGATGTGGGAAAAATTTAACTTCATTGTATTCATTGGTAATAAATATAAATATTGTTAAAAAAAGAGCCAGAATCTCAATTGATGGGAATGAAATGGACCAGGTTTTATCTAGTAGATTCCTCGGTGTTCTAGTTGATGAAAAGTTGTCCTGTAAAGATCATATTCAATCAGTCTGCAGCAAAGTAGTGAAGTCTGTTGGTATCATCAGAACGATTAGTGGTTCGCTCCATCAGGCCTGCTTCCTAACACTATACTGCAGTTTAAGTTACCCATATCTCATTTACTGCAATAATGTCTTGGCCAGTACATGTGCTTCCTACCTGCACAAATTACTCATCACACAAAATACATTTTCAAGACTAGCCACCTCCTCTAACTACTTGGCTCCATCTGCCCCTTTGTGAAACTCAATATATTGTCAATCTACAACATTAATATATTCCATTTATACACCTTCATCTACAAATATTACATACCTCCCAGACAACCTACCGAAACCCATCAATGAATTCTTCCAGGTGAATTCCCAAATCCATTCATACAACACAAGTCACTGGGATAACCTTCGCATTCCCCACTGTAGCACCTCGGGTAGTCAATTCTCTATCAGAGTGGTTCCCAAGCTTTTCATAGTCCCGTACCCCCTTCAAACATTCAACCTCCAGCTGTACCCCCTCTAGCACCAGGGTCAGCGCACTCTCAAATGTTGTTTTTGCCATCATTGTAAACCTTCCACACACACACACACTATAAGATAATAAGATACATTTATTACACATAAGAATGAGTGTGAGTTTTTGTCACAACCCGGCTCGATGGGAAGTGACAAAGAGTTCTTATAGGACCAGGGCAACATTTTTTATATGATAATCAATAATGTTGCTCTTTATTTAACTATCTTACACATAAAACCTTATTTGTTCATGTCACGACTTCCCCCGAAGTTGGCTCCCCTGCCTGTTCGGACGGTGCTCGGCGGTCATCATCACCGGCCTACTAACCGCCACCGATCCCTTTTTCGTTTGTCTGTTTGTTTTATCTTATTAGTTTCACCTGTGTCTTGTTGTATGTGCTTAATGAGCTTCCTTATTTAAAGTGCGTGTACCAGCCCTTGTTTGGTGCGGGATTGTCTTTGTGTTACGTGTGTGCGTTTAGGTAGAGGTGTATAATATTTTCTGGACTTGGCACCCTGTGTTGTTGGGCTAGTCATTTTTTGTGCCATATTAAAAGAGCACTTTTTCCCAGTAGAACTCTCTGCGCCTGATTCCTTCCTCACCCACCTAGTCCCGCGTGACAGCTCATCGAAAATTGTGAATAACTCACCACAGGTTAATGAGAAGGGTGTGCTTGAAAGGATGCACATAACTCTGCAATGTTGGGTTGTATTGGAGAGAGTCTCCGTCTTAAATCATTTCCCACACACAGTCTGTGCCTGTATTTAGTTTTCATGCTAGTGAGGGCCGGGAATCCACTCTCACATAGGTATGTGGTTGCAAAGGGTGTCTTAACAGTATGATTTGCCAAGGCAGGATGCTCTGAACACAACCCAATCCAGAAATCTGGCTTCTGATTAAATTACATTTTCACAGAAAATTGCTTGTTGCAATTTCGATGAGGCTCTTTTGTTCAGATATCGGTAAGTGGACTGGAGGCAGGGCATGAAAGGGATAACGAATCCAGTTGTTTTTGTCATCCATTTCGGGAAAGTACATACGTAATTGTGCACCCAACGCAGCAGCGCCTCTTCAAACTCAGGAGGCTGAAGAAATTCGGCTTGTCACCAAAAGCACTCACAAACTTCTACAGATGCACAATCGAGAGCATCCTGGCGGGCTGTATCACCGCCTGGTACGGCAACTGCTCCGCCCTCAACCGTAAGGCTCTCCAGAGGGTAGTGAGGTCTGCACAACGCATCACAGGGGGCAAACTACCTGCCCTCCAGGACACCTACACCACCCGATGTTACAGGAAGGCTATAAAGATCATCAAGGACATCAACCACCCGAGCCACTGCCTGTTCACCCCGCTATCATCCAGAAGGCGAGGTCAGTACAGGTGCATCAAAGCTGGGACCGAGAGACTGAAAAACAGCTTCTATCTCAAGGCCATCAGACTGTTAAACAGCCACCACTAACATTGAGTGGCTGCTGCCAACACACTGACACTGACTCAACTCCAGCCACTTTAATAATGGGAATTGATGGGAAATGATGTAAATATATCACTAGCCACTTTAAACAATGCTACCTTATATAATGTTACTTACCCTACATTATTCATCTCATATGCATACATATATACTGTACTCTATATCATCGACTGCATCCTTATGTAATACATGTATCACTAGCCACTTTAACTATGCCACTTTGTTTACATACTCATCTCATATGTATATACTGTACTCGATACCATCTACTGTATCTTGCCTATGCTGCTCTGTACCATCACTCATTCATATATCCTTATGTACATATTCTTTATCCCCTTACACTGTGTATAAGACAGTAGTTTTGGAATTGTTAGTTAGATTACTTGTTGGTTATTACTGCATTGTCGGAACTAGAAGCACAAGCATTTCGCTACACTCGCATTAACATCTGCTAACCATGTGTATGTGACAAATCAAATTTGATTTGATTTGATTTGAACTCACTCAGGTGCTTCACTATATCACATTTGACATTGTCCATAAGCTTGAGTTCATTTGCACACAAAAAATCATACAATGATGGAAAGACCTGTGTGTTGTTCTTGTTAATGCAGACAGAGAAGAGCTCCAACTTCTTAATCATAGACTCAATTTTGTCCCACACATTGAATATAGTTGCAGAGAGTCCCTGTAATCCTAGATTCAGACCATTCAGGCGAGAAAAAACATTACCAGATATGCCAGTCGTGTGAGAAACTCGTCATCATGCAAGTAGTCAGACAAGTGAAAATTATGGTCAGTAAATTAAACTTTAAGCTCGTCTCACAATAAAAAAAAAAACGTGTCAATACTTGGCCCCTTGATAATCAGTGCACTTCTGTATGTTGTAAAAGCATTACTTGGTCGCTGCCCATATCATTGCATAGTGCAGAAAATACACGAGAGTTCAGGGGCCTTGCTTTAACAAAGTTAACCAATTTCACTGTATTGTCCAAAACGTCTTTCAAGCTGTCAGGCATTCCTTTGGCAGCAAGAGCCTCTCAGTGGATGCTGCAGTGTACCCAAGTGGCGTTGGGAGCAACTGCTTGCACGCTCGTTACCACTCCACTATGTCTCCCTGTCATGGCTCCATCAATACAGATACCAACACATCTTGACCATCTTGTCCATTTGGTGTCACAAAGCTGTCCAGGACTTTAAAAATATCCTCTCCTGTTGTTCTGGTTTCCAATGGTTTGCAGAAGAGGATGTCTGGCATGATGACTCCTTGTTGTCCTCAGTCCACCTGGCCGTGCTGCTGCTCCAGTTTCAACTGTTCTGCCTGCGGCTATGGAATCCTGACCTGTTCACCGGACGTGCTACCTGTCCCAGACCTATTATTTGACCATGCTGGTCATTTATGAACATTTGAACATCTTGGCCATGTTCTGTTATAATCTTCACCCGGCACAGCCAGAAGAGGACTGGCCACTCCTCATAGCCTGGTTCTTCTCTAGGTTTCTTCCTAGTTTTTCCTAGCCAACGTGCTTCAACACCTGCATTGCTTGCTGTTTGGGGTTTTAGGCTGGGTTTCTGCATAGCACTTTGAGATATCAGCTGATGTACGAAGGGCTATATAAATACATTTGATTTGATTTGATTTTGATGTCTTTCTTAATTGACCCCACCCATAAACGTTAAGGACATATACCAGGAGCTGTGCCAGGTCTGTTGACTCAACCAGATGTAACATATAGAATTCACTGGCTTGTATGCAAAGCAGTATTTGTTTCAAAACATCTCCTGCCATGTCACTGATGCGTAGTGAAACAGTGTTGTTTGACATCGTCTGTATAGTAATTTTGGCCTTTTCCCCCAGCATTGTCCCATCCATATCCGTGGCAGCAGGAAGAATTAAATCCTCCACAATAGTATGGGGCTTGCCTGTCCCAGCCACTCGGTAGCTCACCATATAAGAGGCTTCTAGCACCTTCTTATTAATGGTATCTGTTCCTTTTATACATGTCTTACTATTCGAAAGTTGTCTTAATTCTCGCTCAAAAAACCCCTGTGGCTTATTTTTTAATTGGCATGTTTTGTTTCTAAATGTCTACGCAAGAGTGAAGGTTTCATCGAGTTGTGAGATAGTACTTTTGCACGTATACCACACTGTCGCTGAGGAAAGGCACTACTCACAATATAAGTGAACCCCAAATCAACGTAGTTCTCATCATATTTGTGCCTCTTTGATGGTCCAACGTCCCTGTCTGTTGTTCGGTGCTTTCCCGGGTTATGGAATGAGCATCAGCTACGTTTCGCTACATACAGACCGTTAGTGGAATTCCCGTGAGAGAGTAACTGTTAATGTGATTGGATGTTAATTATGTGACTAGGCTACCTGTATTTGACATTGTGTTGATATTTTGCTGAACAATAGATTGTTAAATTTTCAAGCTGCACATCGTTTTAACTGTTTTTTTGTCTCGACTGTTTTGTCTTCCACTTGTTTTCTTTGGTGCAAATAAATAAAACCTAAAACCTCTCTCTCTCTCTTTGTCTGTCTTCCTTCTCCTCTTTCTGCCCTTCTCAATCTCTTCTTTTCCCTTCTCTCTCTGCCTCACATTTTCTCCTTCTCTATCGCTTTCTTACCTTCTGCCCTCTTTCCCACTCTCTCTTTCCCTCTCGTCTTCTCTCTCTTTCCCTCTCGTCTTCTCTCTCTTTCCCTCTCGTCTTCTCTCTCTCTCTTCTCTCTCTTTCCCTCTCGTCTTCTCTCTCTTTCCCTCTCGTCTTCTCTCTCTTTCCCTCCCTCCCTCCCTTTCTCTCTCCTTTTTCTTTCTTTCTTTCTTTCTTTCTTTCTTTCTTTCTTTCTTTCTTTCTTTCTTTCTTTCTTTCTTTCTTTCTTTCTTTCTTTCTTTCTTTCTTTCTTTCTTTCTTTCTTTCTTTCTTTCCCACTCTCTCCTTTTGGCTCCACTGGAGTGTGAGAGGGATAAAAGGAGGCCATTTGGGCTGTGAAAATCAATGGCACTTGAGCCCTGAATGATGGCGCTGCTACGTGAATGGTTTAACACCCCAGACGCTATGACACAAACTCATCTACACGACTTGAGCAAAGGATGGAGGGAGAGAGGGATAGGGAGAAGTGGGGGTGAGGGAGAAAGTTACAGAAAGACAGATAGTAAGATACAGAGAGAGAGAGAGAGAGAGAGAGAGAGAGAGAGAAAGAAAGAAAGAGAGAGAGAGAGAGAGAGAGAGAGAGAGAGAGAGAGAGAGAGAGAGAGAGAGATAGAGAGAAGTGGGGGTGAGGGAGAAAGTTACAGAAAGACAGATAGTAAGATACAGAGAGAGAGAGAGAGAGAGAGAGAGAGAAAGAGAGAGAGAGAGAGATGGGAGAGGGATGGGAGAGGATGGAGGAAGTTACAGAAAGACAGATAGTAAGAGAGAGAGAGAGAGAGAGAGAGAGAGAGAGAGAGAGAGAGAGAGAGATGGGAGAGATGGGAGAGGATGGAGAAAGTAACAGAAAGATGGATAGTAAGAGAGAGTGACAAAGGATGGAAAGACAGAATGATGAAAATATGGTGCGAGAAAGAGAGAGTGAATGGTGAGACAGAGAGCATTAGTATCATACCCACTCTCCATCATCTTTCAGCAAACTCCACATTGCAGTGCTAGGAAAGTAGGCCAGTGCAGTCTATAGTCTGGAGCCCCTCAAAACTCAACTCTGGACCTCGAAGCCAATTCCATTGCATTATTTTCATTGTTCCCCTTTAATCAGGGACTGACTTAGACTAGGGACACCAGGCGGTGGAATTAATTATCAGATTGAACAGAAAACCAGCAGGCTCTGGACCTCGTAGGGTAAGAGTCTGGAGCCGTCATCATTATGTCAGTTGACGAATTTTGGCCCCTTACAAAAAGACTTGCAGCCATTTCTCACACCTATTTCATACATCCATTTCCCTCCTTTCACTCCCCAAAGAAATCAAGCAAAAATCCATATCATTTGAGTCTTGCACATATTTTTTCAGGTAGACTGCTAGATGAGTAATATTCTGTCTGGGAATCTAGGGCGGTAGCTATAGGCGGATGAACTGTTGCTGATTGGTTATGCTCCCTGTTGCCAGCCTCTTGCTGATGTGAGGCTCTGATATAACTTGTACTTTCAATTCGCTGTATTAGTTTCATTTTAAAATGGAACAGGCCCAGCAGTTGGTCTGCCCGGTGACGGCCCAGGTTCTAGAGTCTTCTAATTAGGTGGTAATGAAGAAGGAGCCGTGTAGATCTCACTCTTTCACGCACCCAATCAATTTACCACAGTTATAAAAGTGTATTTTTTTCCATTGGAGCCAAAGACTGAGTGCTACACCAACTTGTTTAGGCTGAGAGAGTGACGGTGAGGGTCAGAGAGAGGGAGAGAGAGAGATGGTAACACATTGAGAAGAGAGCAAGAGAGAGGGAGTGAGGGTGAAATATTGAGAAGAGAGAGATGAGGAAAGATGGGGAGAGGGACAGAGAAAGAGAGAGAGAGAGATGGTAACACATTGAGAAGAGAGCAAGAGAGAGGGAGTGAGGGTGAAAGATTGAGAAGAGAGAGATGAGGAAAGATGGGGAGAGGGACAGAGAGAGACGGTCAGAGAGAGAGAGAGAGAGAGAGAGAGAGAGAGAGAGAGACGGTGAGAAATTTAAATGAGACTAATGGATGGAGGAAGACAGAGGGAGAAATAGAGACCCATCATCATCCACTGCCCGTGTCAATGACAGATGTGTGTGTGTGTGTGTGTGTGTGTGTGTGTGTGTGTGTGTGTGTGTGTGTGTGTGTGTGTGTGTGTGTGTGTGTGTACGTGTGTGTGTGTGTACGTGCATGGGTGTGTATGTACAGATGAATATGTGAGTGTGTCTTAACCCTGTGTGTGTGGCGGGCAGGGTGAAAAAACCAATAGGCTTTCCAATCTGTGCGTCTGTTATTAATATGGCGCTGGGCCGACAGAGCTAATTGCAATGTGCCAAGGATAACGAATGCAGCACAGCACAACATGTAAAGAGCTATGACATCTACATAACTAGAGTGAATGGACGCTGCCATGGCCCAGGGAGCGATAGAGATACATTGTAATTACGTTTGGGTTAGTAATGGGGTGCCGCGTTATCGGCTCAAGACGGATGCCTGCGAGGGACGGGGATAGAGCACTTTATCAGAGTGCCATTTTGTTTCGGCTGCCCCTCACCTGGAGTTTTGCCCTCAGGCTGGTAGAGTAGGAGTAGACTAACACCTTACTGCCGTACATGTCTTTTCTCACCAGCACTCATTTAGTTGACAGCTGCTTTTTTGAGGGAAGGTTTACTTTCAATGACTGTGATATGTGGTTGTCTTGGCTACCTTAGTTTAATACACTGAATGTAAGTCGTTCTGGATAAAAGCAGCAGCTAAATGATCAAAACTTACACATTTAATGTTCTGATGTTACCATGGTAACGGAGTCATACAGTAATAATGGATAGTTGGCTCTGCAGCATCCAAACAAAGCTGAGATGAAATGTAGTTCTACCCTTAGTGTGTCCTTGATCCTTGGTGCACCAGACAACCTCTCGCTCACACATGCAATTTCACCTCTGTGCCACGTGACGTAATTGATTGGCAAAGCAAATGGAGCCAAGAAAGAGTCTGACACTATCAGTCTCTCCTCCTCTCCCACTTTCTGTCACGTTTAGGTAAGACCCAGATGCAGACAGTGTAGAAGTAACAAGAGTTTATGACAGCCACAGGGGCAGGCAAACGTCAGGTCAAGGCAGGCAGGGGTCAATCATCCAGAAAGGGTGTAAAGGGCCCAGAACAGTAGACAGTCTCAGGGTCAGGGCAGGCAGAACGGTCAAAACCGGGAAGGACTAGAATACAGGAGCAAGAAACAGAAAGGAGCAGGGAAACAAACGCTGGTAGGTTCTACAAACTAAACGAACTGGCAACAGACAAACAGAGAACACAGGTATAAATACACAGGGGATAATAGGGAAGATGGGAGACACCAGGAGGGTGGTGGAGACAAGTACAAAGACAGGTGATACAGATCAGGGTGTGACACTTTCCTCTTCTCCCCATGTCCTTATCGAGTAATAGCCCTCTCCCTCCCTACTTAAGTAGTGTTTTGGGGTATCTGTACTTTACTATTTATATTTTTTACAACTTTTACTCCTCTACATTCCTAAAGAAAATAATGTACTTTTTACCCCTTACGTTTTCCCTGACACCCAAAAGTACATTTTGAATGCTTAGCAGGACAGGACAATGGCCCAATTCACGCACTTATCAAGAGAACAACCCTGGTAATCCCTACTGCCTCAGATCTGGCGGACTCACTAACGATTTCTGGGTGTTGGAGTGTGCCCCTTGCTATACGTAAACAATTTACAGTAAGAAATGTGTGCCGCCTAATTTGCTTAATATAAACTATTTGAAATGATTTATACTTTGACTTTTGATACTTAATTCAATTTAAAATCAAATACTTTTAGACTTTTACTCAAGTAGTATTTTACTGTGTGACTTTCACTTTCACTTAAGTCATTTTTTATTAAGGTTATATTTAACTTTTACTCAAGTATGACAATTGAGCACTTTTTCCACCAGTGCCAGCGTGTAACTTAGCTCTATTTCAGAGATCACGGGGGTCTGATGGAAACATACAATGGCAGAGGGTTGGAGGAGGAACCCCATCAACCATTCCCTCCATGAGGGTCAGGAGATCCTCTGAGTAACAAATGAGAAACAGGGCCCGTCGCCCAATGACAGCGTGCCTTAATGACCGGCTTTATATTTGGATCTACTGCTTAAGACGCCCCGAATCTCCAGCCAAGTATTTATTTGAATTAAACTGGGGTTAAATGAATCAGAGAGGCTGGAGAGTGGAGTTGCTGCATGGGAGACTGGTTCATCTGTTTGTGGGTGGCGAGGGTATGTTCAGCCGCATTAAGCTACGGGTAAGTTCATTAAAGATGGCAAGATGGGCTGGAGAGTCGCCTTGATCAATGTAGATGAACGTTCTGCACCACTGAGCGCGGTGGACTAAAGTGAAGGAATTCAGACAAGCCAGAGGAGAGGAGGAGGAGAAAAAACCTGCCTGGACATGTCAGACTGAGAATTGAAGTTAGAGGTCAGTGACTACTAAAGTGATTGCTGTAACTACTGTACTGCTACTACTACTACTCTCACTACACTCACTACTACTACTCTCACTACTACTACTACTACTACTACTCTCACTACTACAACAACTACTACCACTACACCTACTACTCTGACTACTACAACTACTACCATTAAGACTACTACCACTACTACTACTCTCACTACACTCACTACTACTACTCTCACTAATACTACTACTACTACTACTCTCACTACTACTACTCTGACTACTACAACAACTACTACCACTACACCTACTACTCTGACTACAACTACAACTACTACCATTAAGACTACTACCACTACTACTACTACTACTACTCTCACTACTCTCACTACACTCACTACTACTACTCTCACTACTACTACTACTACTCTCACTACTACTACTCTGACTACTACTACTACTACTCTCACTACTACTACTACTCTCACTACTATTACTACTACTCTCACTACTACTACTCTGACTACTACTACAACTATTACCATTAATACTACTACCACTAATACTACTACACCTACTACTCTCACTACTACTACAACTACTTTCTATACTACCACTACTACTACTACCACTACTACTACTACTGCTACCAATACTACTACTACTACTACTACTCTCACTACTACGGCTACTACTACTACCCTCACTACTACTGCTACTACTACTACTACTACTACTACCACTACTTTCAATACTACCACTACTACTACTCTCACTACTACTGCTACTACTACTAGCAATACTACTACTACTACTACTACCAATACTACTACTACTACTACTACCAATACTACTACTACTACTACTACTACCAATACTACTACTACTACCAATACTACTACTACTACTACTACACCTACTCTCACAACTACTATAACTACTACTACTACTAACATTACTACTCTCACTATTACTGCTACTACTACTACCACCACCACCACCACCACCACTACTACTGCTACTACTACTACTTTCAATCCTATCCTACCACTACTACTACCACAAATACTACTACTACTACCACCACCACTAATACTACCACCACCACTACTACTACTACTACTACTACTACTACTACTACTACTACTACTACTACTACCAATACTACTACTACGACTACTATTACTACCACCACTACTACTACTACTACTACCACCACTACTACCACCACCACCACTACTACTACTACTGCTACGAATACTACTACTACTATGACTACTATTACTACCACTACTACTACTACTACCAATACTACCACTACTACTACTACCACCAATACTACTACTACTACTACCAATACTTTTATGACTACTATTACTACCCCTACTACTACTACTACCACTACCAATACTACTACTATGACTACTATTACTACCACTACTACTACTACTACCACTACCAATACTACTACTACTACGAGTACAACTACTACAGCTATGTTGGTGTTATAGTTTCATCAGTATGTGGAGGGAGCAGTTGCAACATTTCTGTAGACTGATCATTTCTTCACTCTACAGACATTTTGTTACATGAAAACCTAATTCAATTAGCTTACAAGTCAATCCATTGTTTTTGATAAAGGTATTGATTGGGGTAGCTCGAGTTTGGAACATTGTCGCCAAGTCTGCAGGGTATACAGCTGGACAATTGATCAGCACTATTACACAAACAACCACCTACTGTAGAACTACACACACACACACACACACACACACACACACACACACACACACACACACACACACACACACACACACACACACACACACACACACACACACACACACACACACACACACACACACACTGCACCCTATGCCTCTCCATCATTCCTGGTGGTGAGGTGACAGCTACGGTACGGTGATGATCGGTGGAAAATAACTTAATTGACTTAATGGAGAAAAGCACACCTGTTTCTCCTCTCTCCCGAGGCGGTGTCGGCTCCCGAAATAAAAACCCCTTGGAGAGACAGAAACAAAGAGGAAAGAAAGAGATGTCTGAAAGAGTCTGTTGTTTCAGATCGCAAGCTGCACCGCCAGATTGAAATGTGTACTTGTGTGTGTGTTTGTATGTGTGTGAGAGAGAGAAAGAGCACCATCCTTTTACCTGATTTGTGGTGGGAAAAACTCCCAAACAGATGCCGGCATATCATTTCAATGCATTTGTGCGCTGACTGGCAAGGCTAAGGCTTGGCTGATACTTGTAGCTCGTTCCGAGTTGACCCCCTTCCCCTGATCATCATTCTGTCATCCTCCCCTCGTCAGTCTGACGTTCTGTTTATCTGTCGTTGTTTGCTCGCTAGGTAAAAGTGCTTGTGGTTGCAGCATTGGGATGTTCAGATTAATATTCTCCCTGAAAACACATTTTCTTTCTTACTGACAGGAACGGTACAATTCCATGAAGAAGAAAGCAATGGAGACGGGTTTGTAAAGGGAAAATAAAGGGAAAATGGATTCAATGAACTTCAATGGTAGATGACGAATGACAGATTCAAAGACGTTCTTCTCTGTTGAATGACTTCAGTGTTGCTTGTTGGCGTTGAACCAATGAAAATAACTTCAATAACTTCAATCAACTCAAAGTGGAAGATGCCAGAATTCGAGATTCAGACCTGCTCTTTCTGCTGAATGAATTCAGAATTGCTTATTGGACCAAATGTAGAGTGTGGACATATTTTGTGATGCATTTCTTATTATATTAGTCATTGATACAACTGAGGTGATTGACTCTCTGGAAAAAATACCACAAGCAGCAAACCAAAACATCTGCTAATATTCAATTCCCTCTAGTAGAGCGTATCTTGACCCGATGGAAGAAAAGGGAACGCATCATGTTCTATTGAATGTCATTATGCCTCTTAGCCAAATCTAATTCTGTCCAAAGGTTAACTGCGGTTACAAATTGAATGTAATTGCCCAGAATGCAAATTATGCAAGTCTATTGTTTGTACCAATGTGTAAAAGATGAAGAAAACACCCTTTGGGGTGTACAGGAAAAATGTTAATGGAAAAAATAATACCCTGACATTTTCTTTTAAAAGTTGCAGGGTGACCAATGATATATAAACCCTGGATTGCTGGCGCTATGTTGGCCATGGAGCGGGCCTGAAGCCACCGGTCGGCCTTATTGGCACTACTCAGGCGAGAAGTCATCCATAGAAATGAATGGAATTGTACAATATTTCATTTAAGGACAAAATTGCATGTATTTAAAAAAAAACTGTGTGTGTGGGGGGGGGGGGGTCGGAACATTAGTACTTTCAAATCATTTGACTTTAAGTTTCCATTTTTTCCCGCTCATATAATATGATTTAAAATGATGCATTAAGGTGTCTGTAATATAATAAACATGGCAAAGACAGATGTAGACAGTAGTAAATGCATTTCTATACCTTCCAAAATATTTTTTGCAATGGTGGGGGAGTGCCAAGATGGAGTCATAGTGGCATCAAAACAGCACCTCCTGCCAGTGATCCAGTGTATATATAAATCATTGAGGGCAGCGCTACCGTCCGGGGAATTATATGATTGTTAGAGCTTTAAAGGAAGGACTAAAGTGATGGTTTCGCTTGGAGAAAATAGTAATGAGGGGAACATGTAATTATCGTGATGAGAACTGAGTGGGAGGTTTGTGCTGCTTTATAATGATCTCTTAAAGGCATGATGTTAAACTTTCTACAGCTACGGTATCTCTGAGAAAGAAAGAAATTCCAGAGTCATACTCTGGGGGAGTTGAGATCCCAACTAGTGAATACTACAGGAGATTGGACCTGGAGACCTGCAGTCAACTAGTGAATACTACAGGAGATGGGACCTGGAGACCTGGAGACAACTGGTGAATACTACAGGAGATGGGACTTGGAGATCTGGAGACAACTGGTGAATACTACAGGAGATGGGACCTGGAGACCTACAGTCAACTGATGAATACTACAGGAGATGGGACCTGGAGACCTGGAGACAACTGGTGAATACTACAGGAGATGGGACCAGGAGACCTGCAGTCAACTGATGAATACTACAGGAGATGGGACCTGGAGACCTGGAGACAACTAGTGAATACTACAGGAGATGGGACCTGGAGACAAGTGGTGAATACTACAGGAGATGGGACCTGTAGACCTGGAGACAACTGGTGAATACTACAGGAGATGGGACCTGTAGACCTGGAGAAAACTAGTGAATACTACAGGAGATGGGACCTGGAGACAAGTGGTGAATACTACAGGAGATGGGACCTGTAGACCTGGAGACAACTGGTGAATACTACAGGAGATGGGACCTGGAGACCTGCAGTCAACTGGTTAATACTACAGGAGATGGGACCTGGAGACATGCAGTCAACTGATGAATACTACAGGAGATGGGACCTGGAGACCTGGAATCAACTGGTGAATACTACAGGAGATGGGACCTGGAGACAAGTGGTGAATACTACAGGAGATGGGACCTGGAGACCTGGAGACAACTGGTGAATACTACAGGAGATGGGACCTGGAGACCTGGAGACAACTGGTGAATACTACAGGAGATGGGACCTGGAGACTTGCAGTCAACTGGTTAATACTACAGGAGATGGGACCTGGAGACATGCAGGTCTCCACATTTTTATGGAATGGTGTGCCCACCCATGTGAGAGACACAGACTTGGTATCAACCTTTAAGTCTTAACTGATCTCTTCAGTGGGTCATATGATTGAGTGTAGTCTGGCCCAGGAGTGTGAAGGTGAACAGAAAGGCTGTGGAGCAACGAACCGCCCTTGCTGTCTCTGCCTGGCCGGTTCCCCTCTTTCCACTGGGATTATCTGCCTTTAACCCTATTACAGGGGCTGAGTCACTGGCTTACTGGTGCTCTGTCATGCCGTCCCTAGGAGGGATGCGTCACTTGAGTGGGTTGAGTCACTTCCTGTCTGGGTTGCCGCCCCCTCATGGGTGTGCCGTGGCGGAGATATTTGTGGGCTATACTCGGCCTTGTCTCAGGATGGTAAGTTGGTGGTTGAAGATATCCCTCTAGTGGTGTGGAGGCTGTGCTTTGGCAAAGTGGGTGGGGTTATATCCTTCCTGTTTGGCCCTGTCCGGGGGTATCATCGGATGGGGCCGCAGAGTCTCCTGACCCCTCCTGTCTCAGCCTCCATTATTTATGCTGCAGTAGTTTATGTGTCGGGGGGCTAGGGTCAGTTTGTTATATCTGGAGTACTTCCCCTGTCTTATGCGGTGTCCTGTGTGAATTTAAGTATGCTCTCTCTAATTCTCTCTTTCTCTCTTTCTTTCTCTCTCCCGGAGGACCTGAGCCCTAGGATCATGCCTCAGGACTACCTGGCATGATGATTCCTTGCTGTCCCCAGTCCACGTGGCCGTGCTGCTGCTCCAGTTTCAACTGTTCAGCCTGCGGCTAAGGAATCCTGACCTGTTCACCGGACGTGCTACCTGTCCCAGACCTGCTGTTTTCAACTCTCTAGAGACAGCAGGAGTGGTAGAGATACTCTTAATGATCGGCTATGAAAAGCCAACTGACATTTACTCCAGGGGTGCTGACTTGCTGCACCATCGACAACTACTGTGATTATTATTATTTGACGATGCGGGTCATTTATGAACATTTGAACATATCGGCCATGTTCTGTTATAATCTCCACCCAGCAGCCAGAAGAGGACTGGCCACCCCTCATAGCCTGGTTCCTCTCTAGGTTTCTTCCTAGGTTCTTGCCTTTCTAGGGAGATTTTGCTAGCCACCGTGCTTCTACACCTGCATTGCTTGCTGTTTGGGGTTTTAGGCTGGGTTTCTGTACAGCACTTTGAGCTGTCAGCTGATGTAGGAAGGGCTATAAAAATACATTTGATTTGATTTGATTTGACCTAGAGACCTGCAGCCAACTGGTGGTATGGGGAGAGCAATGAGTAAACACGCAAGGGCACGTGCACAAAAGCGTGACTCGTTGTGTGATAGTTTCTGTGTGTTCTGGCCTGCATGCTGAATCCCGTCTCCCCACTTTGTTCTCCATGCATCTTCTCATGGAATAAACTCCATAAATCACCAGAATATCACATCTAATAGTGGTTTCCCTGGTTTCAATACATTGTCTGTCAGCACAGTGTAAATTAATACTGTTCGCTGCCGCCATATCTCAGGGTTTTGTTGTCTGTCAAGGACTGGACGCAATTATGCCAGAGAGCCAATTAGCTAGCTCTCAGCTTGACTCGACTCTGCCAGTATAACTATGTTCATACATTTTGATTACAGTCATGAATAGCCAGTCTCCGGGCCAAGAGGTTTAGGGAACTCATTACCAGCGGAACACTGCCCTGCATAACTCACAGAGTCAACCCTGCCATGTGACAACATCTACGACAGCTAGCTAGCCCAAGCGGGGGCGAAGCGGGAGCCCCAATTTCGTTCTGTGACGGCGCCGTCCTTTGATGTAGTTGTCCTTCCGTGAAGGTTGTTGGGACTTAAGGAAGGCAAAGGAAGAGACCACCCACCGCCGCAGTAATCATAGAGAACTGAACCCCCAGACGCTCACCTCAGAGAGAGAGACTATAGGAAAAGAACAGAGGAGAGAGAAGAGAGGATAGCGGAGTGGGGACGGGACAGGTAGACAGATACAGACTGAGTGGGAAGCAAAAGAGGACAGGAGAGGATGGGGGAATGGTACCTGTGAAAGAAGGAGAGAGAGGCGGTCGGGGGAGATCAACATGGATTGAGAGACATACAGACAGTCAGACAAAGAGGGAGATAGTTGGAGGGAAAGGCAGATATAGAGGTAGAGACATTGCCAGACAGACAGCGTGAGTGAGAGATTAATGATCTTGGAAAGACAGAGAGAGTCAGACAGACGGAGTGAGAGAGATGCAGAGAGAGAGAGAGATTTTGTATTGTTTAATTAACTTTTGTTTATTATCTATTTCACTTGCTTTGGCAATGTAAACACATGTTTCCCATGCCAATAAAGCCCCTTCAATTGAAATTGAATTGAATTGAGAGAGGGCGAGAGAGATAGAGAAAGGGGAGGAGTCATTGTAGATCACAAAGGGGAAGGTCAGAGAAATGCAAGTAGATGTTGGGAGCCATCCCAGTAGGCTTTTGCCACCTCACAATCTGTGGTCCCTCCCGCCCCACCTTCCGACCCCCACCACCACCAAGAGAGATGATAATATCCAGCAAACAAACAAATAAACAAAGACGATACCAAAAGCTAGAGGTGGAGGATTGACATGATCAGTTGGATATGTACACCACCAAACACAGTCAAGGACGTAGGCACACACACACACACACACACACACACACACACACACACACACACACACACACACACACACACACACACACACACACACACACACACACACACACACACACACACACACACACACACACACAGTCCAGCTAGTTATGGTAGGCACAACCCAACATACTGACACATCAGTCTACCATGTTCTTCCAACATCAGTCCAACTTCAAACCAACGTCAGTTTACCAAGTCAGTCCAACGTTGATCCAACCCAAGGCCAGTCCAGGGGTCAGTGTACTGAGAAAGTCCAACGTTGATCCAACCCAAGGCCAGTCCAGGGGTCAGTGTACTGAGAAAGTCCAACGTTGATCCAACCCAAGGCCAGTCCAGGGGTCAGTGTACTGAGAAAGTCCAACGTTGATCCAACCCAAGGCCAGTCCAGGGGTCAGTGTACTGAGAAAGTCCAACGTTGATCCAACCCAAGGACAGTCCACGGGTCAGTGTACTGAGACAGTCCAACGTTGATCCAACCCAAGGCCAGTCCAGGGTTCAGTGTATCGAGACAGTCCAACGTTGATCCAACCCAAGGACAGTCCAGGGGTCAGTGTACTGAGACAGTCCAACGTTGATCCAACCAAGGCCAGTCCAGGGGTCAGTGTACTGAGACAGTCCAACGTTGATCCAACCCAAGGCCAGTCCAGGGGTCAGTGTCCCTAGTCAGTCCAACGTTGATCCAACCCAAGGCCAGTCCAGGGGTCAGTGTCCCTAGTCAGTCCAACGTTGATCCAACCCAAGGCCAGTCCAGGGGTCAGTGTACTGAGACAGTCCAACGTTGATCCAACCCAAGGCCAGTCCAGGGGTCAGTGTACTGAGACAGTCCAATGTTGATCCAACCCAAGGACAGTCCAGGGGTCAGTGTACTGAGACAGTCCAACGTTGATCCAACCCAAGGCCAGTCCAGGGGTCAGTGTCCCTAGTCAGTCCAACGTTGATCCAACCCAAGGCCAGTCCAGGGGTCAGTGTACTGAGACAGTCCAACGTTGATCCAACCCAAGGCCAGTCCAGGGGTCAGTGTCCCTAGTCAGTCCAACGTTGATCCAACCCAAGGCCAGTCCAGGGGTCAGTGTACTGAGACAGTCCAACGTTGATCCAACCCAAGGCCAGTCCAGCTGTCAGTGTACCGAGTCAGTCCAACGTTGATCCAACCCAAGGCCAGTCCAGGGGTCAGTGTACTGAGTCAGTCCAACATTGATCCAACCCAAGGACAGTCTAGGGGTCAGTGTTACTCTACCCAGGCCATGTGTCTCTCCTGGCAGAGAGAGAGACCGGAGCGGTGCTGAGATATGACTGGCGCCTGTTAATAAATGTCTGCAGAGACATGGACCCCCCCCCCCCTCCACTTCGACCCTGAGCAGATGCTGGCCCGTTCGGCCTGGCGGTCCACAACGAGCCCGCCGGGGGCCTGCAGCCAATGGTGAGCGATGGCCGGGCCAAACCGCTCCCGCCACAGAGGCCCCCCCGGCTGGCACAAGTGCAGACAAATGCCATTATCGGGGAGCAGGAGGAGGGGGGACGCTGGCTGGGAAAAGCAATATTGATGGAGCTCTGCACCGCCATTTCTCGGTTCGTTGAGCAAATATGAGAATAAATATGGGCCTTTGTTAACTCATGCCTCTCATTCATTTAACAAACGTGGGCGTCGCTTAACGGCCGGACGCTACGGGTTGACACCCGCCGTCTGTTGCCCGTTTTTGTCATTAGTCGTCTTTCTTCTTCTTCGTTCCTTCTTCCATTTTATTCTATGGGGAACAAGAGGACAGAGATGTTTATCACACGCTCTCTTTCATACCTCGGATATCTTGCATGTCGCTAAGCACTGAAAAGTAAATTGTTTGTTTGTTGTTTATGCGAAGAGTTGGAAGATTATCTGTGTGTGTACGCGCCAAGCTAGAGACATGACCAGCTGCAAAGTGATCCCCGGAGGTATTATATTGTTTTGGCGCCCGGTTTTTCAACAAAAAAAATCGTGTTGATTGTTCTGGCGACGCCAGGAAATTGAGCCGTTGCTGTGAAAATGAAGGACCTTGGACAAAAAAAAACAGTGAGGAGAGAAAGGCTTGAAATGTTACTTTTGAGTAGGTCCGACGCCAGCCGGCCAGTATGACGCATCATGGAAAGGGTTCCTAACCTTATCTCGGATTGACCGGTTTCACAAAGGTCCTCTTTTCGTTCGTTTGTGAAAGGATTCCCATAACTCTCATCCCAATCTACCATGTGGACTAATAATGTGAGAAGCACTCCTGCAGCTCTCTATCCATATCGCATATCATCCATTTCTAATGGGGCTCTAAGTTCAGGGAATCCTTTCATCCATGCATGGTCTATTTGGAATATTCTCCATAGTAAATACCGGTTCACTATCAATCTCACTCAATCTCACTCACAGCCATATCCTGGACATACAGTATTCTTAAGGCTGACTTTCTCGAGGGCATTTAGGCACACTCAAACTTTTGGTGTAAAATATGCATTCATGTAGAGTGAATAATGCATTGATGTGCTCATTCCTATCAAGTTTGGACTTGGCTCTTAAACTTCATTAGAGTAGAGTGGGAGAGCCTTGAGGCCTGTTTCTATCCGTTCATCTCTCTTTCAGTCTATCTCTCTGTCTCCCTCTCACTACCCTCTTCCTCTGTATTCTGAAACCGTTGGAATCTGCATGAACTTTGACTAATGTTAATCACTGGCTCTATATATGATGGACATTACCATTCTCTTGTTTATAACTGGCTCTATACATGATGGACATTAGCCTTCTCTTGTTTATAACTAGCTCTATACATGATGGACATTAGCCTTCTCTTGTTTATAACTGGCTCTATACATGATGGACATTACCATTCTCTTGCTGATAACTAGCTCTATACATGATGGACATTACCATTCTCTTGTTTATAACTAGCTCTATACATGATGGACATTACCATTCTCTTGCTGATAACTAGCTCTATACATGATGGACATTACCATTCTCTTGTTTATAACTAGCTCTATACATGATGGACATTACCATTCTCTTGCTGATAACTAGCTCTATATATGATGGACATTAGCCTTCTCTTGTTTATAACTGGCTCTATATATGATGGACATTAGCCTTCTCTTGTTTATAACTGGCTCTATACATGATGGACATTACCATTCTCTTGTTTATAACTGGCTCTATACATGATGGACATTACCATTCTCTTGCTGATAACTAGCTCTATACATGATAGACATTACCATTCTCTTGTTTATAACTAGCTCTATACATGATGGACATTACCATTCTCTTGTTTATAACTGGCTCTATACATGATGGACATTACCATTCTCTTGCTGATAACTAGCTCTATAGATGATGGACATTACCATTCTCTTGTTTATAACTAGCTCTATACATGATGGACATTACCATTCTCTTGTTTATAACTAGCTCTATACATGATGGACATTACCATTCTCTTGTTTATAACTGGCTCTATACATGATGGACATTAGCCTTCTCTTGTTTATAACTGGCTCTATACATGATGGACATTAGCCTTCTCTTGTTTATAACTGGCTCTATACATGATGGACATTAGCCTTCTCTTGTTTATAACTGGCTCTATACATGATGGACATTAGCCTTCTCTTGTTTATAACTAGCTCTATACGTGATGGACATTAGCCTTCTCTTGTTTATAACTGGCTCTATACATGATGGACATTACCATTCTCTTGCTGATAACTAGCTCTATACATGATGGACATTACCATTCTCTTGTTTATAACTAGCTCTATACATGATGGACATTACCATTCTCTTGCTGATAACTAGCTCTATACATGATGGACATTACCATTCTCTTGTTTATAACTAGCTCTATACATGATGGACATTACCATTCTCTTGCTGATAACTAGCTCTATATATGATGGACATTAGCCTTCTCTTGTTTATAACTGGCTCTATATATGATGGACATTAGCCTTCTCTTGTTTATAACTGGCTCTATACATGATGGACATTACCATTCTCTTGTTTATAACTGGCTCTATACATGATGGACATTACCATTCTCTTGCTGATAACTAGCTCTATACATGATGGACATTACCATTCTCTTGTTTATAACTAGCTCTATACATGATGGACATTACCATTCTCTTGTTTATAACTAGCTCTATACATGATGGACATTACCATTCTCTTGTTTATAACTGGCTCTATACATGATGGACATTACCATTCTCTTGTTTATAACTAGCTCTATACATGATGGACATTACCATTCTCTTGTTTATAACTGGCTCTATACATGATGGACATTACCATTCTCTTGTTTATAACTAGCTCTATACATGATGGACATTACCATTCTCTTGTTTATAACTAGCTCTATACATGATGGACATTACCATTCTCTTGTTTATAACTGGCTCTATACATGATGGACATTACCAATCTCTTCTTTATAACTAGCTCTATACATGATGGACATTACCATTCTCTTGTTTATAACTGGCTCTATACATGATGGACATTGGCCTTCTCTTGTTTATAACTGGCTCTATACATTTTAATTTAATTGTACCTTTATTTAACCAGGCAAGTCAGTTAAGAACACATTCTTATTTTCAATGACGGCCTGGGAACAGTGGGTTAACTGCCCGTTAACTTGTAGCTCGGGGTTTGAACTCACAGCTAGTCCAACGCTCTAACCACTAGGACGCTGCCGCATTACCATTCTCTTGTTTATAACTAGCTCTATACATGATGGACATTAGCCTTCTCTTGTTTATAACTAGCTCTATACATGATGGACATTAGCCTTCTCTTGTTTATAACTAGCTCTATACATGATGGACATTACCATTCTCTTGTTTATAACTGGCTCTATACATGATGGACATTACCATTCTCTTGTTTATAACTAGCTCTATACATGATGGACATTACCATTCTCTTGTTTATATCTAGCTCTATACATGATGGACATTACCATTCTCTTGTTTATAACTAGCTCTATACATGATGGACATTACCATTCTCTTGTTTATAACTAGCTCTATACATGATGGACATTACCATTCTCTTGTTTATATCTAGCTCTATACATGATGGACATTACCATTCTCTTGTTTATAACTAGCTCTATACATGATGGACATTAGCCTTCTCTTGTTTATAACTGGCTCTATACATGATGGACATTAGCCTTCTCTTGTTTATAACTGGCTCTATATATGATGGACATTAGCCTTCTCTTGTTTATAACTGGCTCTATACATGATGGACATTACCATTCTCTTGTTTATAACTGGCTCTATACATGATGGACATTACCATTCTCTGGCTGATAACTAGCTCTATACATGATGGACATTACCATTCTCTTGTTTATAACTAGCTCTATACATGATGGACATTACCATTCTCTTGTTTATAACTAGCTCTATACATGATGGACATTAGCCTTCTCTTGTTTATAACTAGCTCTATACATGATGGACATTACCATTCTCTTGTTTATAACTGGCTCTATACATGATGGACATTACCATTCTCTTGTTTATAACTAGCTCTATACATGATGGACATTACCATTCTCTTGTTTATATCTAGCTCTATACATGATGGACATTACCATTCTCTTGTTTATAACTAGCTCTATACATGATGGACATTACCATTCTCTTGCTGATAACTAGCTCTATACATGATGGACATTACCATTCTCTTGTTTATAACTAGCTCTATACATGATGGACATTACCATTCTCTTGTTTATAACTGGCTCTATACATGAAGGACATTACCATTCTCTTGCTGATAACTAGCTCTATACATGATGGACATTACCATTCTCTTGTTTATAACTAGCTCTATACATGATGGACATTACCATTCTCTTGTTTATAACTAGCTCTATACATGATGGACATTACCATTCTCTTGTTTATAACTGGCTCTATACATGATGGACATTACCATTCTCTTGTTTATAACTAGCTCTATACATGATGGACATTACCATTCTCTTGTTTATAACTGGCTCTATACATGATGGACATTACCATTCTCTTGTTTATATCTAGCTCTATACATGATGGACATTACCATTCTCTTGTTTATAACTAGCTCTATACATGATGGACATTAGCCTTCTCTTGTTTATAACTGGCTCTATACATGATGGACATTAGCCTTCTCTTGTTTATAATTTATGATGGACATTAGCCTTCTCTTGTTTATAACTGGCTCTATACATGATGGACATTACATTCTCTTGTTTATAACTAGCTCTATACATGATGGACATTACCATTCTCTTGTTTATATCTAGCTCTATACATGATGGACATTACCATTCTCTTGTTTATAACTAGCTCTATACATGATGGACATTACCATTCTCTTGTTTATAACTAGCTCTATACATGATGGACATTACCATTCTCTTGTTTATATCTAGCTCTATACATGATGGACATTACCATTCTCTTGTTTATAACTAGCTCTATACATGATGGACATTAGCCTTCTCTTGTTTATAACTGGCTCTATACATGATGGACATTAGCCTTCTCTTGTTTATAACTGGCTCTATATATGATGGACATTAGCCTTCTCTTGTTTATAACTGGCTCTATACATGATGGACATTAGCCTTCTCTTGTTTATAACTGGCTCTATATATGATGGACATTACCATTCTCTTGTTTATAACTAGCTCTATACATGATGGACATTACCATTCTCTTGTTTATAACTGGCTCTATACATGAAGGACATTACCATTCTCTTGCTGATAACTAGCTCTATACATGATGGACATTACCATTCTCTTGTTTATAACTAGCTCTATACATGATGGACATTACCATTCTCTTGTTTATAACTAGCTCTATACATGATGGACATTACCATTCTCTTGTTTATAACTAGCTCTATACATGATGGACATTACCATTCTCTTGTTTATAACTAGCTCTATACATGATGGACATTACCATTCTCTTGTTTATAACTGGCTCTATACATGATGGACATTACCATTCTCTTGTTTATATCTAGCTCTATACATGATGGACATTACCATTCTCTTGTTTATAACTAGCTCTATACATGATGGACATTAATTAGCCTTCTCTTGTTTATAACTGGCTCTATACATGATGGACATTAGCCTTCTCTTGTTTATAACTGGCTCTATATATGATGGACATTAGCCTTCTCTTGTTTATAACTGGCTCTATACATGATGGACATTACCATTCTCTTGTTTATAACTGGCTCTATACATGATGGACATTACCATTCTCTTGCTGATAACTAGCTCTATACAAATACAACAGTTGTAGACTTTACCATGAAATGCTTACTTTCAAGCCCTTATACAAACAATGCAGAGTAAGAAAATATTTGCTAAATGAATAAAAAAGAGACACAAATAACAATAACGAGGCTATATACAGGAAGTACCAAGTCAATGTGTGGGGGTACAGGTTAGTCGAGGTAATTGAGGTAATATGTAGGCCGGGGTAAAGTGACTATGCATAGATAATAAAAAGTGAGTAGCAGCAGCGAAAAAAGAGGGGGTCAAAGCAAATAGTCTAGTCTATGTATATCTGTTCTGCCGTTGTAGACTCGGCCCTACACAAAGTGCTCTCTTTCACCTGGAGCTGTATGGAGAAATGGCCCAGGAACACAGGGAAGACACAAAGGGCAATGCTTTAAGGGACAGTACACACTTTCCCCCTCCGAGGGGCCAAAATGTATCTCTCTCTCTCCAAAGGTAAGCAAAGAATTAACTATAGAAATGTGTGTTAAAATAGCACTATTGCATCCTTGCCTGGTGTCTATCTAAAACATCCTCTGAGGAGAACGTTGATGCCATCTATGTGGATGCATGATCTCTGTGGTTACTTCTAGTTTAGAACGAATTCTGATGACACTAAACGCAGTTGTCCTCTCAGGAACGCGGCCTTTATGGTAACCAGCCCACTCCCTCGGGTCCTCACACCTAGTAGGCATCTTTTTGTTCATACTTAGCTTTGTAACTCTGGGCTTTTCATGCATAGATTCTGAATGCCTTTTAATGCTTGTTAATGATTTGTAACGCAAGCTTTATGGCTTGTATGTGAATCCATTCACTTTACAAAGTTATTAAATAATAGTTGCGTTTGATATTTGTTTTCTTATGACCATTCCTTGATCTTAGTCAGAAAAAAAGCATTACACTCGACTGCACATGATTTTACTATACTATCAAATGGAGCCAGATAGTCAGGTTTATCACTACACTGTGATTAGAGTTCTACAGCACAGCTGACTGCTGCTCTCTGCAACGTTATCGCGTTGGCCAAATGTTATAAAGTAGCGAGGCACAGTGCCAGCTGTCAGAGTCTGATACATACTGATTTCTGGGAATAGTCCCATAACTTTGGTGCCATACAACTTCATCAACAAGCTGGCAAACTAGCTACAGTATGGCCATTCAAACACTAGGCTGCTAGCTGGAGCAAGTTTGCTGAGCTGATAGAGCACCGGTTTGCCGTAGTAGCCAGTGCATCATAGCTACCGAGAGAGTGATTTTCACAATTAGGATCTAGTTTTAGGCGGATGAGCAAAATCCCTTTCAGAGATGAATTCCATGGGTTGAGGGATGAGCATAGTGTAGGAGTGATACCATCTGACGTGAGACAATGGCTCTATATACGCCATGGATATCATCAGTCTCTCACACTGCACTATTCTCTCTTAGTCTGGCCACAGAGAGACCTCAAACTCTGCACATCTATATCCTTCTCATCTTCATGACATATTCCTGTTCATTAAGCCTTTTACACAGTGGCGAGGTTCCCTCTCTCTCTCTCTGTCTCTGTCTCTGTCTCTCTCTCTCTCTCTCTCTCTCTCTCTCTCTCTCTCTCTCTCTCTCTACCTCTCTCTCTCGCTCTCTCTCTCTCTCTCTCTCTCTCTCTCTCTCTCTCTCTCTCTCTCTCTCTCTCTCTCTCTCGTAAAGTCCTTAGCCCTCAGTGTGTTGGAGAGGCAGCTTGTTATTGTGTTGCGAGACGACGGGATGCCACAGCAAGATCTTCACCCTGCCACCTCGGCGCTCATTAGCCAGTAGCCGAGTGGCTCCTCCAGGAACTGTTGATGATGCGGCTGCCGGCCGGCTGGCTGGTTTAGACACTACCATTAGTACCGACGCCACATTGGACACTGCTGGTAATGAACTAGCTTTTGACTGTCGTCTTGTAATTCCTGGCACCTGTAAACTCAGTTTCTGAATGCGGACAGGAAAATAAAGTCATAATAATCAGAGTATTTCACATAATGAGCATCCAAACCACCTGAAACGTTCTGGATGACTGACAATAGCAATTAGCTGGCAGGGGTCATATAATGGGATTAATGCATTATCAAATAATTACACACCCCATTGATATTTTTCATTTATTTATACGTTTCAGTGTCTATTTTCTCTCTTGAAGGACATTAAACGGTGGGAGAGCAATTTGTCAGAAATCATCACTGTCAGATGTAGGAATAATATTTATGCTGTCAAATTAGCAATTATATTTGATAATGCACTTTTGCTGGCACAATAATTTAATCGATTCAACTCATATTCGTGGACTTTATAACTGAGTGTCTGAACAGTTGGCAAATATACTTTCTGGGACTGATTTATGAATGTCCTGGGATTTTTCGTGAGTGTCTGCGTTTTTGTGGTTGGAGTTTGGAGGAAAGAGGACACACAAACACACACACACGCACATACATACACACACACACACACACACAGGCAGCAGAGGGATGAGCGATGACTACCAGTCGAGGGTGAGAGGGAGTGATTGGAGAGGGCTGTTGTTTTTATCAGACAGTTCTCCCCTGGGGCCATCGTTGTGGGAATGACGTCCGCCTTCCCAGGTGATGTACCATGGTCTGTCTGGACCCCCACCGTTACCAGCCGGCAGGGCCGATCGCCCTTCTGATTGGTAGATGCGTGGGCAGGAAGCACTCTGGGTAAATTGAGGCCCAGTCCACCCTGTCCTTTACTTTCTGTCTTGTCAAGGTCTCTCTCTCTCTCTCTCTCTCTCTCTCTCTCTCTCTCTCTCTCTCTCTCTCTCTCTGTCTCTCTCTCTCTCTCTCTCTGTCTCTCTCTCTATCTCTCTCTCTCTCTCTCTGTCTCCCTCTCTCTCTCCTGCCTGCTCAGGTATAGGAGTGAGTCGTCTCGGGTCGCTGGAGCTGATCGTTACTTGCAGTGCGCCACACCGTGGGGAGCCATCCTCCCCAGAGGGAGACAGACGGAGGGAGGAAGAGATGGATGAGTAGAGAGCGGAGAGGAATAGAGGAGCAAAGAGAAGTGGCCTGTCTTTAAACCCCTGCACTCAGAGTACTAAACCTATAGCCTCAAATAAGTGGAGATTCAGACTGCTCAGACTTTTTTTCAACGGTCTTTTCATGGTCCTCAAAAACTAAGAGACTAAGCTATCAGCCTGGCCCAGGCCCAAGGCCCAGGAAGCCAAAAAGCCTGGGCATTGCCCCAGCCCGGTTTCCTGCCAGAGGCCCCTTACTCTCTGGCAGCGGCTCAGCTGCACCCCCCTCTCCCCCAATTCCCTCCCCGGATTTAGAGGTTATCAGCTTCCATCAGTCTCTCCAAAGCCCATGGCTGAAGAGGGAGAAAGAAGACCCTAGCCGTAGGTGTGAGCGTGGACGATAAGAGAAGTGGGCGATGAGAAAACGACAGAGAGAGGGACAGTGGCCAGGGTGGAGAGATATGGGGGTCCGTGGCGGCCTTAGACTGACCTTTAGCCGAAATGCACTACACAGAAACAAAAGGCTCCGATCCCATGGCTAAACAAAAGAACTAATCTTCCTGCCCAGCAAGCCTCTGTGAAAGGGAGAATCTGGCAGCCTCCATGAAGTATTATTCATCCACTAGCATTTAAAAAAAAGCTACACCGATGGTCTGAGACCTGGGTTCAAATACTACTTGAAACATTTCTCATTCTTTAAGCGCTTGCTTTAGCCTGGCGTGCCAAATGGGTAGGGTAGCACTTTCATTCCTTTGCTACAGGGTAGCACGTTCATTCCTTTGCTACAGGGTAGCACGTTCATTCCTTTGCTACAGGGTAGCACTTTAGTTCCTTTGCTACAGGGTAGCACTTTAGTTCCTTTGCTACAGGGTAGCACGTTCATTCCTTTGCTACAGGGTAGCACGTTCATTCCTTTGCTACAGGGTAGCACGTTCATTCCTTTGCTACAGGGTAGCACTTTAGTTCCTTTGCTACAGGGTAGCACTTTAGTTCCTTTGCTACAGGGTAGCACGTTCATTCCTTTGCTACAGGGTAGGACGTTCATTCCTTTGCTACAGGGTAGCACTTTAGTTCCTTTGCTACAGGGTAGCACGTTCATTCCTTTGCTACAGGGTAGCACGTTCATTCCTTTGCTACAGGGTAGCACATTCATTCCTTTGCTACAGGGTAGAACTTTAGTTCCTTTGCTCCAGGCAAACTCAATCGAGCCCAGCTTAGGTATTTTGAATTATTTCGAATACTATTTGAACCCAGGTCTGCTACACAGATTCCCACTGCTTCCCAACCTGGTATTTTATTATCCGTATGTGTCTGTAGACCAGGAATATTCAACCTTCTCAGTCTGCATGCAAAGCAATGGGCATAGATTCTCAGTCTCTGCATCCACTTCAGTACTATACGTCTCCTGTGCACACTAGCTTACTTTCAGTGTGGATAGCTTTTCATGAATAACTAATAGATGGGACATTAAGGGAGATGTTGAGTGTGTCTTGAGGGCTGCATTAGCCATGCGTGGATGTCTGTCCATATCACTGGGGTTGATATAAGAGAGGAATAGGAGGAAGGATATTCACTGGCCTCTCACTGCCCCTCTCTCCGTCCATTAGCTAGCAAACAGGAAACGGCAGCAGTACTGCTAAAAACACATACATACATTTGTTCGGAGGTGGGCTGCACAAGTACGCACACACACACACACACACACACACACACACACACACACACACACACACACACACACACACACACACACACACACACACACACACACACACACACACACACACTCACACACACTCATGTATACTATATATGGACACACACATGTATAAGGAAACACACACACAGACACTTATGAAGCATTTGTTGCACATATGAAAGAAGCATTGTGTATCTCTCTGCACTAATATGGGCCTGTAGACAATGACAAACGAGCTCTCAGATCCACGGTAGTTTCTGTCGTCTACTGATGCTTCCTACTAGATGTAGTGAAGTGGAAATCCTGGCTCAAAGAGGGCGGCCATATCGGAAGCAACCGTGTTTTCTCCCCACTACCAACGTGAGCTGCAGATGTTGTTTGAGCTCATTAGAAATCAGGGCCTTAATAGTATACATTACTGCTTCATCAAAAACCCAATGCACAAATGAATCATGGGACGAATTACATAATGGATGTAATAACTTCCAGACTGAATTAAATCAATAATTTGGCGTACTTAATGTAAATAATGACCCTTTTTACAGACACATAAAGCAAGCTAACTTTCAATTAGAGCCCAGTCAATCTTGTGTCAATCGCGTATATTTTGCTCATCCCAATCATGTCCCATTTAGAAGCAAATTGAAAAGGGAAAATGGAGTGCAAACAACAGGGTTAATGGTATCTAGTCAGATGGGGGAAACCCTCAGGAAAATGAAACCTGTCATCTGAGAGCTCCAATCTACATAAGTAGATGATACATGGCATGTAATATGTTTGCATTCAGTCATATGCTGTCACGACTTCTGCTGAAGTCGGTTCCTCTCCTTGTTCGGGCGTTCTTCGGCGGGTTTTTCGGAGGGTTTTTTCATTTTCCATTTGTTTTGTCTTGTTTTCCCACACACCTGGTTTTCATTACGTGTTGTGTATTTAACCCTCTGTTCCCCCCCATGTCTTCGTGCGGAATTGTTTGTTGTAAGTGCTTGTGCACATTTGTTGTCTGGTGCGTGACGGGTTTTGTACCCATACATTGTTATTCTGGATGCCAGTGGTTTTGTACCCATACATTGTTATTCTGGATGCCAGTGGTTTTGTACCCATACATTGTTATTCTGGATGCCAGTGGTTTTGTACCCATACATTGTTATTCTGGATGCCAGTGGTTTTGTACCCATACATTGTTATTCTGGATGCCAGTGGTTTTGTACCCATACATTGTTATTCTGGATGCCAGTGGTTTTGTACCCATACATTGTTATTCTGGATGCCAGTGGTTTTGTACCCATACATTGTTATTCTGGATGCCAGTGGTTTTGTACCCATACATTGTTATTCTGGATGCCAGTGGTTTTGTACCCATACATTGTTATTCTGGATGCCAGTGGTTTTGTACCCATACATTGTTATTCTGGATGCCAGTGGTTTTGAACCCATACATTGTTATTCTGGATGCCAGTGGTTTTGTACCCATACATTGTTATTCTGGATGCCAGTGGTTTTGTATTAAACTGCTCCAGTTATTACCTAGTACTGCTCTCCTGCATCTGACTTCACTGCCACCAGTTATGCACCCCTTACATATGCATAATATTTAATACAATAATATGTATCTATATGAGAGACACAGAGAGTACATAGGAAGGATCTCTGTGGGATATTGATATCCCATGTGATCTAGCTGGGCAGCACAATTTAGGCTGCACATCACATCACATAGCAGACCCTTGTATTGCAATGCTACCAAGGCTTGTTGGGGGTGCTTGGCCACAACTCTCATAATGTACAGTACAATGATGATTCATCGTATGTTTTCGGGAGTTCAGCAGCGCACACATATTGTATTGGTGGGGGGGGTGCGGGGAGAGACCACCTCTTTGGGCATAAGTGCATACACTCATGCACACACACAGATATTAACACACACGCACACATACCCCAACACACAGTAGAGAGAAACGGTGTGAACACCATTTATCAAGCTGATTAAGATGAGTCACTGTCCGGCTCCCCTCACTGTTTATTCTAATCAAATAGATGTACAGTATGTGTCATTACACTTACTGAAGATGTGATTACAAAAAAACATACAACCAGGAAAAACAGGGGGGTGAAAGGGGAAGATGGGGAGTGGTGAGTGGCAAGAGGGGGAGGGAGAATGGAGAGAGAACGAGGGAAGGAAGGGAGAAAGGCAGCAGAGTTGAATCGAAGATGAGGAGGGTGGGGAGGTTGTCAGACTGGTGTTGCCAGTCGTGCAGGCAGGTGAGGGCGCCGCTTTTGTGCCGTTGAGTTTGACGGATAACCTGGGCCACTTTGGCGAGTGGCCCTGTTGAAGGGTTCAATACAACACAGTTCAGAGTAACCTCAGATTCAGAGTCATAGGACACTCATAACAGAAAAACACTTCCCAATGGTCACACTCCTCAGCCCTCCCTAAAAGCAGGTCTAAGGGCACCAGTGTCAAGAAAATACACCATATTTGTCACTAAGCCAAAATAACCACATTTCAACAAAAAGCTCCTGTTCTGGAGCGAACAGAGCCAACCGAGAGGCAGTTGAAACATCCCCACTATTCCTTTCTCTCTCAGATGTCTAAGAGTATCAGTATCTGCCAGGAACATTTTACACAACACCGGCTGTCCTCTCCATGCTAGAGCACGTGTACTGACCACTAAGACAGTGTGTACTACCTCAGAACTAGCACTGCAGCCTATCCAGTCCCTCTACCCCTTCCTTCACTCTTCACATATCAAACAAGTGGATTGAATGCAGAGCAGTGGAGAGATAAGGGCAACCCAGCCAAGTCAGGAAAGAGGCAAGGCAGATATTTGATTTGAACGAGATACTGGAATGCACACAGAGAGATAAAGTGACTGAACCCACTAAAACTTTTGCAGATAAAGTGACATGGCTAATAAAGAGGGGAAAGTATATTAGAAGAGCCCGGCCGCCCGGGGGGAGGTTTATGAGCGTGGCACAATAGGTTGTGCGTGCCAAGGGGAACTGCATGGGCCCTGCCAACTCTGAGGGACACGTATCCCTGTCAGACATATGGAACCGACAACCTTGGGGTTGCCAACACTGCACTCCAACCAAATGAGCCACCTTCTGGTAGCCTAATCATTGCTCTGATCTATAATAGTATCAATGCTTTCCTGATGTTATTGGGCATAAAGTACAACTCCCTGGAGTTAACAGAAGAAGTGATTGACAGGATGGGCTGCTACAGAGTTAACAGAAGAAGTGATTGATAGGCTGGGCTGCTACAGAGTTAACAGAAGAAGTGATTGATAGGCTGGGCTGCTACAGAGTTAACAGAAGAAGTGATTGACAGACTGGGCTGCTACAGAGTTAACAGAAGGAGTACTTGACAGGCTGGGCTGCTACAGAGTTAACAGAAGGAGTACTTGACAGGCTGGGCTGCTACAGAGTTAACAGAAAAAGTGATTGACAGACTGGGCTGCTACAGAGTTAACAGAAGAAGTGATTGACAGGCTGGGCTGCTACAGAGTTAACAGAAGGAGTGATTGACAGGTGAACAGGGAGTAGAGATAACATAATAAGATTGGTTGAGGTGAAATAATTAAAGACAGACATCTTGAATCCTTTTAAATGTCTCTCATTCGTAGGCACCCTCACCTCCCCACAAACCCCTTTACCTTGGCAATGCAGTGAAAATAAAAAGGAAACACAGACGTAGTAAATCACCATCCTGCCCCTGACTGAGTCAACTGTGTATAGTTACACCGCAGCTCTGGCCCTCTCTCCTTTCTCTCCTTTCTATCCATCTCTATATACCACATATTGTCCCTCTCCTCTCTCTCTCTCTGTTTTATTCTCTCTCGCTACAGATCTCATCTGATGAGGATTTACTGCTCCCTGGCCCACAGAGAGAGAAAATAAAGTGAGAGAGAGAAAGAGAGGGAGTATAGGCAGGGTATAATGGACCTAGGAGGACAGGAGAGAGGCCAGGGGAGAATATGCTCCTCGTCGCTTTCAATTAACTTCCCTCTCCTCAGAAATGAGCTGTGCCAAATATAGGCCCCAGCCATCCTGTGTGGGCCCCGGCTTGGTTGCCACAGCAGGTCCTTGGCAGCCGGCCCCACTACCCTCGCCCATGATAGAGAGGCTAACCCTGGCTATAAACTAGCAGGGAAGCAGGGTTGGCTGGAGCTCAACGCTCTGCTCTGCTCTCCCCTCTATGGGAGGAAGAAACACTGCCTAGGGCCAAAAGGTTCTCAGGGTTTCCTATAGCCAGTGTCCAGAAGCATGTCATCCTAGTGTTGGTGTTGATCAATGGTGAATTGGTGTGTGTGTGTGTGTGTGCGTGTGTGTGTGTGTGTGTGTGTGTGTGTGTGTGTGTGTGTGTGTGTGTGTGTGTGTGTGTGTGTGTGTGTGTGTGTGTGTGTGTGTGTGTGTGTGTCCAGATGAAGAAATATAATCCAGAGAGAGTCTAGGTCAAGTGGACCATGACACCACTAGTCTATTAGGGAGTTACCACTCTCACTGTAAATGTAGGCATCTTTAAGAGTCCTGGCCAGGCTTGAAGTGTCTGCCTGACCAATCAGCCTGAAACAATGTCGGGAGCTTTAAGAGGTTTAAATAAACATGAGCTCGACTTTATTTGAAGTGAAGGGCAGAGGCTTCGGAGAGTGGGAAAATACTACACATTCTTTACAGGGTGGAGAGAGAGTCAGAAAAAGGAGAAGAGGAGAGGAGAAGAGAGGGAGGAGAGAGAGGGAAAACAGGGGCTCTTGTTTTGTCCTGTTTCTGTTCTGCGGTGGAATGTGCCGCATAGTTACCATGTGTTGCGGTTGGTTGCCGGGAGAGCGCCATGGCAACAGGAGGAGTGGGATGCTGGGGTTCAAGGACTTCCTCTTGTTCCTGCAACATTTTAATTACGTTTGGGTGTTTAGTGAGATGCATTCTGGATCCTCATCAAGCCATATAAACACACACAACAACACACAAAGGCTGCAAAGGACCCCCAGAGACCAGAGGCATCAGTTTTTGTGACTGAGTCAACCAACCGGAAAGACATACGGATTACAGTGAGTGAGTGAGTGAGTGAGTGAGTGAGTGAGTGAGTGAGTGAGTGAGTGAGTGAGTGAGTGAGTGAGTGAGTGAGTGAGTGAGTGAGTGAGTGAGTGAGTGAGTGAGTGAGTGAGTGAGTGAGATGGAGAGCGACAGAGGCAGAGAGAGAAGAGAGAGAATGGAAGATATAATCAAAGAGAGAGAGAGGACAGAATATTAGAGAGAACAGAGAGAGAGAGACAAAGAGAGACAGAAACAGACAGAGAGACAGACAGAGAGACAGACAGACACAGAAAGACAGACAGACAGACAGACAGACAGACAGACAGACAGACAGACAGACAGACAGACAGACAGACAGACAGACAGACAGACAGACAGACAGACAGACAGACAGACAGACAGACAGACAGACAGACAGACAGACAGATGTGATTTTACAAAACAAGTGCTGTTCCGGATTTACTGGATACCTTGTTGCTTTGGAATAAATACCCACTGTAGAGTGTGGGCTCTGGTCATAGGGCTCTGGACAAGATTAGGGCACTAGATAGGGAATGGGGTGCCATTTGGTATGCACACCAAGCCTCAATAGAAGATGACATTGTAGAGAGGCACTAAAATTCCTTGGATTGATTGATTACTTTCAAGGTTCAATGCTATGTTTTGTATGTATGCAATTACTGTCTATTAAAAAACCTCCCGGGAGATGCTTACATTTCCGAGAAAGAATCCGGTAATGAATGCAACAGTAGGCTTTGCAATGTTGTCAACACACATAATGATGTGTCGGTCATTCCAAGTGATCCAATCTGAATGTTTTACCGTCACTAGTTGAGCTATAGATTGAGAGACGGACACAGAATGTAATGACTGCAGTCTGTGTCCAGCAAATCACCTACATGGGTTAAAGCACCAGGTGTCTCTATTACAGGTTATAAGCATGAAGTATATGTTTTATGATCAACTCATACATGTTAAGTCTTCTAGGGATGATAATAACTCATTACCAGATGATATCTAGATATTATTAGAAGGTTCAGTTATTCTTATGACAAGTCTTATAATGCATTATGACAGTAATATATTACACCTGCTGGGGCTTGAGTAAAGTGTTACCAAGCCAAACCAACCAAAGCACATTCATACCATCACAGTCAGTCATATGTGGGCCTACAAAAAGGATCCGGCCTCCAGTTGCCCAATCCTGTTCTAATGAATTGTACCCAACATAAACCAACCAACCAAGGCTATACAGTATGTTACCCTGCCATTCTCTTCTTGACAGACAGATCTGTTCTTAACGCGGGTTGTAATTTAAACCTCTGGTGACATGCTTGGGATGAACAGCTCCCGTCCTTTGTGCTGGTAATAGATTATTTAATACAAACATGCAATTGGGCCACGGCGGTGGATAGTGGCCATTGTTATGGTAAAGTAACTCTATCGAGTTCGCCCCCACCGCTATTAATCTCAGTCGAGTCAATACGGCCATTGTGTAAAATTCCCCATTAAGGCGCGCCGCGGCCGCCACACAATAGAGATATCAATGTGGCACATCCTCACAGAAACAGGGAGTAAAGAGGAAAAAGGGAAAGGGCTGTTTTTTACCAGACAGATTACCCACGATTATTGAGGGATTCCCAGCAGAAATACCACATGTACACTCCCCTACGTATTTGGTCATCGCACGGAGCTAAAGGGTAGAGCTGCCGCTTACGAGAAATCCCGCTATGCCCTCCGACGAACCATCAAACAGTCAAAGCGTCAATACAGGACTAAGATTGAATGCTAGTCGGATGTGGCAGGGCTTGCAAACTATTACGAACTACAAACGGAAGCCCAGCTACGAGTTGCCCTGTGACACCAGCCTACCAGACGAGTTAATTGACTTCTATGCATGCTTTGAGGCAAGCAACACTGAAGTATGCATGAGAGCACCAGCTGTTCCAGACGACTGTGAGATTATGCTCTCCGTAGCTGATGTAAGACCTTTAACTAGTTGCTCCTACCCTCTACTTTTTTGAACATTTTGTTAAAAATCGCGCAACATTTCAGCGCCCTGCTACTCATGCCAGGAATATAGTACGTTCATATGGTTAGAATGTGTGTATAGGAAACCCTCGGACGTTTTTAAAACTGGTTAAATCACGACTGTGGCTATTACATAACGTGCGTTACATTGGAAAGCGCAGGAAAACCTGATCACAGAAAATGGAAATAAATATCCTTGCGCCACTTCCAGCAATTGTTAACAGTGAGCCGAATTAGATAAGACCGAGCATTCAACTCCCACAGCATCCCCATGTAGTCGAGTATCTTGTGAATTTAATCCTCTTTGATTCTTGGTTGAACCGAAAGAGGGCACGACGTACCTCCGGTCTCCGCCCAGATCATTCCGGAAGAGCTCTCTCCTGAAATTTTTCCAAGACGACAGCTAATGATATGTACATCGCCTACGGATGATTTTTATCGCTTATTAACGTTTACTAATACCTAAAGTAGCATTACAAACGTATTTCGAAGTGTTTTGTGAAAGTTTATCGTCTACTTTTTGAATTTTAAAAAATGACGTTACGTTGTGAAATCGCTGTTTTTTTCGTTTATCACACAGTCTACATATAACGATATCTTGGCTTTATATGGCCCGATTTAATCTAAATAAAGACCCAATAGTGTTTATGGGACATCTAGGAGTGCCAACAAAGAAGATGGTGAAAGGTAATGACTGTTTTCTATTTTATTGTGCGGTTTGTGTAACGCCGAAATGCTAATTATTTTGTTTACGTCCCCTGCTGTGCTTTTCTGTTGTAGTGTATTGGTGCATGCTATCAGATAATAGCTTCTCATGCTGTCGCCGAAAAGTATTTTAAAAATCTGACTTGTTGCCTGGATTCACAACGAGTGTAGCTTTAATTTGATACCCTGCATGTGTATTTTAATTAACTTTTGAGTTTTAACTAATACTATTAGCATTTAGCGTAGCGCATTTGCATTTCCAGAGCTCTAGTTGGGACGCAAGCGTCCCAGGTAGAGGTAAGAGGTTAAACAGGTCAACATTCACAAGGCCGCAGGGCCAGGCGGATTACCAGGACGTGTACTCAGAGCATGCGCTGACCAACTAGCAAGTGTCTTCAGTGTCATTTTCAACCTCTCCCTGTCCGATTCTGTAATAACTACATGTTTCAAGCATCCCACCTTAGTCCCTGTGCCCAAGAACACCAAGGTAATCTGCCTAAATTACTACCAACCCATTGCACTCATGTCTGTAGCCATGAAGTGCTTTGAAAGATTGGTAATGGCTCACATCAACATCATCATCCCAGAAGCCCTAGACTCCAATACGCATACCTCCAAAACAGATCCACAGTTGACGCAAAATCTATTGCACTCTCCACTGCCCTTTCCCACCTGGACAAAAGGAACACCTACCTGAGAATGCTATTCATTGACTACAGCACAACGTTCAACACCATAGTGCCCTCAAAGCTCATCACTAAGCTAAGGACCCTGGGACAAAACACTTCCCTCGGCAACTGGATCCTGGACTTCGTGACGGGCCGCCACCAGGTGTTAAGGGTATACAACAACACATCTGCCACGCTGATTCTCAACACGAGGGCCCTTCAGGGGTGCGTGCTTAGTCCCCCCCTGTACTCCCTGTTCACCCAAGACTGCATGGCCAAGCACGACTCCAACACCATCATTAACCTGTTTGGGGTAGGGGGCAGCATTTTCACTTTTGGATAAATAGTGTGCCCAAACTGAACTGCCTCCTACTCTGTCCCAGATCCTAATATATGCATAGTATTATTAGTATTGGATAGAAAACACTCTGAAGTTTCCAAAACTGTTTGAATCATGTTTGTGAGTATAACATAACTTATTTAGCAGGCAAAACCCTGAGGAAAGTCACTGTCACTGTCTTTTCTATATATGTTTTCACGAATCCAGAATTCCAATCAACTTTCCTGAAGTTCCTATCGCTTCCAATGGATGTCACCAGTTTGTAGAAATTGGGTGAGGTTTTTCCTTTGTGTAATGAAGAAGTACCATAGCTTAGAACGAACATCACTTCATGTGTACCTTTTGATAGAGGCGCTTAGCCAGAAAAGTAGCGTCAGTTTGTTTTGCTCCTGTATTGAACACAATTTGTTCAATTTAATCGATTATATACGTTTAGAAACACCTAAAGTTGTATTACAAAAGTAGTTTGAAATGTTTTGGCAAAGTTTACAGGTAACTTTTGAGATATTTTGTAGCGACGTTGCGTAAGTTGGAAGCTGTGTTTTTCTGGATCAAACGTGCCAAATAAATGGACATTTTTATATCGACGGAATTAATTGAACAAAAGGACCATTTGTGATGTTTATGGGACATCTAGGAGTGCCAACAAAAGAAGCTCGTCAAAGGTAAGGCATGATTTATATTTCATTTCTGCGTTTTGTGTCGCGCCTACAGAGTTGAAATATGCTACTCTCATTGTTACTGTTGTGCTATCATCAGATAATAGCATCTTATACTTTTGCCGAAAAGCCTTTTTGAAATCTGACATGTTTGCTGGATTCACAACGAGTGTAGCTTTAATTTCATATCTTGCATGTGTAATTTAATTAAAGTTAGATTTTTATAGAAATGTATTTGAATTTGGCGCTCTGCATTTTCCCTGGCTATTGGCCATGTGGGATGCAAGTGTCCCACCTACCCCAGAGAGGTTAAGTTTGCCGATGACACAACAGTAGTAGTCCTGATCACCGACAGCCTATAGCAAAGATGTCAGACAACAACCTCTCCCTCAATGTGATCAAGACAAAGGAGATGATCGTGGACTACAGGAAAAGGAGAACTGAGCAAGCCCCCATTCTCATCGAGGGGGCTGTAGTGGAGCAGGTCGAGAGCTTCAAGTTCCTTGGAGTCCACATCACCAACAAACTACCATGGTTCAAACACACCAAGACAGTTGTGAGAAGTCACGACAATGCCTATTCCCCCTCAGGAGACTGAAAAGATTTGGCATGGGTCCTCAGATCCTCAAAAAGTTATACAGCTGCACCATCAAGAGCATCCTGACTGGTTACATTACCGCCTGGTATGGCAACTACAATGCCTATTTGACCACAAGGCGCTACAGAGGGCAATGCGTACGGCCCAGAACATCAATGGGGCCAAGCTTCCTGACATCCAGGACCTATCTAGACTAGACCTAGACTGTTCTCTCTGCTACATGCACGGCAAGCGGTACCAGTCTAGGCCCAAAAGGCCCCTTAACAGCTTATACCCCCAAGCCATAAGACTGCTGAACAGTTAATCAAATGGCCACCTGGACTATTTACATTGACACCCACATTTTTTAAGCTGCTGCTACTTGCTGTTTATTTTCTATGCTTAGTCACTTTACCACTACCTACATGTACTGTACATATTACCTCTGTTACCTCGACTAACATGTACCCCTGCATATTGACTCGGTAGCCCCTTCGGTGGCCTCGTTATTGATATTTTATCGTCTTTTCTTAACTCTATTTTCTTAAAACTGCATTGTTGGCTAAGGGCTTTCACGGTAAGGTTTACACCTGTTGTATTCGGTACATGTGACAAATGACATGTACAAAAACTTTACATTTGGCTCTATAATCCAGCATTTTGGATTTGAGATCAAATGTTTCATGAGGCGACAGTACAGAACATCACCTTTTATTTGAGGGTGTCACGCCCTGACTTTAGAGATCCTTTTTTCTCTATGTTTGTTAGGTCAGGGTGTGACTCGGATGGGAAGTCTATGCTTTCTATTTCTTTGTTTTGGCCGGGTATGATTCTCAATCAGGGACAGCTGTCTATCGTTGTCTCTGATTGGGAATCATACTTAGGCAGTCCTTTTTCCCTATTTCATTTGTGGGATCTTATTTTTGCCTCCAGTGTGTCTCTCCAGCCCAGTGAGTCCTGTGCCTGCTCCACGAACCAGGCCTCCAGTGTGTCTCTCCAGCCCGGTGAGTCCTGTGACTGCTCCACGAACCGGGCCTCCAATGTGTCTCTCCAGCCCGGTGAGGTCTGTGCCTGCTCCACTAACCAGGCCTCCTGTGTGTCTCCCCAGCCTGGTGAGTCCTGTGCTTGGTCCACGGAAAAAAAAAAAAAAAAAAAGTAAGCCTCCAGCGACGGTCCGCAGTCCGGAGTCTCCAAACCGGAGACGCCACCGATGTAGATGCCCACCCAGACCCTCTCCTATAGTGTCAGGTTTGCGGCCGGAGTCTGCACCTTTGAGGGGGGTACTGTCACGCCCTGACCTTAGAAATCCTTTTTTCTCTGTTTGTTAGGTCATGGTGTGACTCGGGTGGGAAGTCTATGCTTTCTATTTCTTTGTTTTGGCCGGGTATAATTCTCAATCAGGGACAGCTGATTAGGAATCATACTTAGGCAGTCCTTTTTCCCTCTTTCGTTTGTGGGATCTTATTTTTGCATTGGTTGTTATTTTGCTCTGCAGAACGTCACCTTCGTATTTGTTTTGTTGTTGTCGGTGTTCATTAAATAAATAAATAGAATGCTGCGCTTTGGTCCAGTTCTACCCATGACGATCGTGACAGAGGGTATGAAAATACCCTCAATTTAAAGGTGACATTCTGTACATTCTGTACCAAATGTTAAGTTCTAGCTTCACTGTCCAAATAAATACTTATGGGAGTGTAAATGTCCCCCCTAAAGGATGGAAGGAAAATACAGATCACAAAAAATTACTACCTAAAAAAAACATTTGAATACAGACCTCAGGAAGTGACTACTTTCAAGAAACTATTGGATTGGCTGCCTTCAACTAATGGCAGGGCTGTATCTGGAACTGCATGTTGAAGATAGAAACAGAAGGAATAGAGCACACACACAATCCTATGCTATTCCAATCTATCTGACAATCATATTTGATCTACACAATTCATTTTTATCTAAGCATTCTGTAAATGTCAATTCTCCATTGCCTCAGGTCTACATAATCAAGACAAACCAATTAACCAATGCTATTTTATACAGATAAGTATAATTAAGTCGTGACGATCAACTACTGTACTGCTCTTTGAACATGCCACTGATACCAGAAAATACTGCAGAGTAATTCAAAGCCAACTCCACATTGCAAACAGCAAGTTGGATACTTAACAAAAACAACTTCGAACCTCTTTGTCCATCTGAGGATAAGTGTTCTTGTTACAAACACACACTGTACCAGAGGTAGGCAACTAGATTCAGCTGCAGATGTTTTTGTTGTTTGTGTGGATGGTTGGGGGTCCGGAACATAATTATAATCATTTGTACAGTGCAAATTGACCACAACTAAATAACAACTAAATAACAACTAAATAACAACAAAATAACAACTAAATAACAATCATTTAAATAACACAACTAAATAACAACTAAATAACAATCATCTAAATAACACAACTAAATAACAATCATCTCATACCTTGAATTACATTGAGACATGTTCACACATCTCATTTCTATTCATGGGAATACTTGGGAACATATTTCCTAAATTAAACACATTTTTTGCTTGATTTCCTGGTGATTTTAGTCATTTGTTTATTTTTTTAACTAAATAAAAGAAAGTAAAAGAAAATCATTATTGGGACGTTTTTTTGTTTTCCAATAACTTGCATTGTATTAAAATACCTTTCAAATATTATTAGGTTATTTTTTACTGTTATTTGAATTTCAAAGAAAATAGTTGCTTTTTAGTTGAAACTATATAAAACTATATTCGACTACCTTGAGTATTTGTTTTTTTCAAATAAACTACAAAATAAAAGATTCTGCCTAGGTCTGGATTGGTTGGGTAAATGATTCGTCCAGGTAGCGACAGTGAGGAGTTTTAAGAAGGTGATCTCATTTTCTCACCAGGTGTGACCCGGCTGAATCCAGGTGTTTTACGACATGAAGTCCATTTCCCTCCGGCGGGAACGAGAGAGAGGCAGACCTCCTGATCTACTGCTTTCCATTGTCCATTGTTGTTCGGGTTCATGACAGAAAGGATATGATCTCTTTCTCTGCCTAACTCTCTCCCTGTTTCTCTCTCTCTCCCTCTCTCCCTGTTTCTCTCTCTCTCCCTCTCTCCCTGTTTCTCTCTCTCTCCCTCTCTCTCTGTTTCTCTCTCTCTCCCTCTCTCTCTGTTTCTCTCTCTCTCCCTCTCTCTTGGTTTATTTTTCTCTCCCTCTCTCTCTGTTTCTCTCTCTCTCCCTCTCTCTCTGTTTCTCTCTCTCTCCCTCTCTCTTGGTTTATTTTTCTCTCCCTCTCTCTCTGTTTCTCTCTCTCTCCCTCTCTCTTGGTTTATTTTTCTCTCCCTCTCTCTCTGTTTCTCTCTCTCTCCCTCTCTCTTGGTTTATTTTTCTCTCCCTCTCTCTCTGTTTCTCTCTCTCTCCCTCTCTCTTGGTTTATTTTTCTCTCCCTCTCTCTCTGTTTCTCTCTCTCTCCCTCTCTCTTGGTTTATTTTTCTCTCCCTCTCTCTCTGTTTCTCTCTCTCTTGGTTTATTTTTCTCTCCCTCTCTCTCTGTTTCTCTCTCTCTCCCTCTCTCTTGGTTTATTTTTCTCTCCCTCTCTCTCTGTTTCTCTCTCTCTCCCTCTCTCTTGGTTTATTTTTCTCTCCCTCTCTCTCTGTTTCTCTCTCTCTCCCTCTCTCTTGGTTTATTTTTCTCTCCCTCTCTCTCTGTTTCTCTCTCCCTCTCTATTTCTCCCTCTCTCTCTGTTTCTCTCTCCCTCTCTATTTCTCTCTCTCTCTCTGTTTCTCTCTCTCTTTGTTTCTCTCGCTCTCTCACCCTATATGTGTCTGTCGATTTGAGAGCAGAACATCATTACCGTCACAGGCACACTCAGTATCTGCAGTGTAACACACACACACACACACACACACACACACACACACACACACACACACACACACACACACACACACACACACACACACACACACCGCCTACCTGTTTTTTGAAAGGGAGTGACTTTTTCTTGACTGAGGTTCTGACACTCTGCTGAAGAGAACTCCCAGTAGTGGTTATGAAAGGAGAACTGTGAAGCAGTAAAAACTAGGGACTTTGATTTGTCTGTCAGGCACTTTTAGCCTCTGGGCCCTCGCAAACGCTGCTTAACTCCCTGTCCCCTTGTACCCCAGATATCCTGACAGACAGAGGAGGAAGTTACTCACACAGTAGAACACAGTCAGTACACACAGTAACCCCCCCTCCATTCACACACACCCAGAGCTACAGTGGCCTTCACCCAACCCCTGGTCTCTTAGTGACCCACCTCCGAGCCCCCATCATTACCCCTATCATGCCACCCCACCGCATCCCGTCACGCCTCTGACTTGTGGCCCACTCTGCCGCTTAAAAGGCCATCGAGCCCTCCATCGAAGCTAACGAGCGAGAGCCCCCCTTCTCTAAACGTGTTGCTAATTATCGAGGGAGCACGAGGAAACGGTAGTTAGAGTTATTTAGAGTCACTCGATAATCAGCACCGCAGACGATGACGAGTCAAAGCCGCTCTCAGAGATAAAAACCAGGTTCGATGACATCCGACATCTCTCGGCACCAGGAAGTAGGAAATTGGCACGATTACCATCGGTGACACTACACCTGATCCATGTGATCCCTTCTAAGAGGATGTAGTCTAAACAGTTTAACAGGTGAAACCTGACATGCACAGGGATGATGGATCTGAGTAGAGATGGGGACTGGAAAGACCTTTGGGCCGATGCTAGAGGGTCACAGTTAAATCCCAAATAGATTAAAGCTGTTGTGCCTTCCCTCGGCATATCTGATCTGTCAGTGGTGTGAAGGGCAACAGATGCTGATGAATAATTCAAAATGGACACCACTGAAAATGGAACTTGAGGTGAAGCTTAGGGGTTTGTGACTGCAGATGTACACACAGCTGCTTTTTGCTATGCTGAGACTTAGGAGTAACGTGTGCAAACACACACACTATCCCGTACAGGCTAATGATGCCTTAGAGCTACTGTAACACACACCCACACACACACACACACACACACACACACACACACACACACACACACACACACACACACACACACACACACACACACACACACACAGACCACCTTTGCGCCAGTGCGGAGGATGACGACATAGAGAGACACCACACTGCAGCGCTGGGACTCCAGGGTCTTGGAGCGTCTCAGCACACACAGGCAATAAGTCAGCCTCCCTAATTGCAAGCCTGGGGATTGACTTCGGCATGAGGTGTACCACCCAGTATGCCCCCCACCCAAAAGGAACACCACCCTTCCCAAGCCTGTCGTAGTAATGAGGACACCACTCATAGTCATAAAAACGCGCCATCAAATGTGGCTGCTGATTAGAAATCTGGCCCCAGTAAGTTAGGTGATGAGATTTGTCAGGGTTAATGTTGTAGCGAGAAGCACTACTGTACTATCTGCCCTAGTTATGTAGAGAATTTAACAAGTGAAAACCCCATATAGGCGGGGGGGGGGGGGGTTGTGAGCAGATAATATTTTATTTTACATTTTCAGGTTTACATTTTCAGCTAGAGGGAAGTGAGGCTGGGCTAAGGGAAGGAGGAGTAGTTGACAGCAAATAACATTCTTATTTTCTGATATTAAACTTCTTAAGGCTAGGGGGCACTTTTTTCAGGTCCGGATGAAAAGCGTGCCCAAAGTAAACTGCCTGCTACTCAGGCCCATAAGCTAGGATATGCATATAATTTGTAGATTTTGATAGAAAACACTCTAAAGTTTCTAAAACTGTTAAAATTAGGTCTGTGAGTATAACATAACTTATTTGTCAGTTGAAACCCCGAGGACAAACCACCCAGGAAAAAACTTTTGAGGTCACTCTTTCAATGGGCTTTCTATGTGGATCTACAAGCAAGACACTTGCTTGCAGTTCCTATCGCTTCCACTAGATGTCAACAGTCTTTAGAAATTGGTTGACATTTTTCCTTTGAGAAATGAAGAAGTAGGGCTGTTCAGAACGAGGGTCGAGTCTAGTATACTGTTGTGGTTGGGGCGCGCAACCTGAAAGCTCACTCCACTTTGTTTTCGTCCGGTATTAAACACAGTTTATCCCGTCTTAAATTTGATTGATTATTTATGTTTAAAAATACCTCAAGTTGATTAGGAAAGTTGTTTGAAATGTTTGGATCAAGTTTATAGGTAACTATATTAGAAACTTTGTAGTCATGTTGCGCGAGTTGGAACCAGTGTTTTTCTGGATCAAACGTGCCAAATAAATGGACATTTTGGAGATATAATGACAGAATTTATCGAACAAAAGGACCATTTGTGGTGTTTAATGGACATATTGGAGTGCCAACAGAAGAAGATCTTCAAATCAAATCTAATCAAATCAAATCAAATTTTATTTGTCACATACACATGGTTAGCAGATGTTAGTGCCAGTGTAGCGAAATGCTTGTGCTTCTAGTTCCGACAATGCAGTAATAACCAACAAGTAATCTAGCTAACAATTCCAAAACTACTACCTTATAGACACAAGTGTAAGGGGATAAAGAATATGTACATAAGATATATGAATGAGTGATGGTACAGAGCGGCATAGGCAAGATACAGTAGATGGTATTGAGTGCAGTATATACATATGAGATGAGTATGTAAACAAAGTGGCATAGTTAAAGTGGCTAGTGATACATGTATTACATAAGGATGCAGTAGATGATATAGAGTACAGTATATACATATACATATGAGATGAATAATGTAGGGTATGTAAACAATATATTAGGTAGCATTGTTTAAAGTGGCTAGTGATATATTTTACATCATTTCCCATCAATTCCCATTATTAAAGTGGCTGGAGTTGAGTCAGTGTGTTGGCAGCAGCCACTCAATGTTAGTGGTGGCTGTTTAACAGTCTGATGGCCTTGAGATAGAAGCTGTTTTTCAGTCTCTCGGTCCCAGCTTTGATGCACCTGTACTGACCTCGCCTTCTGGATGATAGCGGGGTGAACAGGCAGTGGCTTGGGTGGTTGTTGTCCTTGATGATCTTTATGGCCTTCCTGTGACATCGGGTGGTGTAGGTGTCCTGGAGGGCAGGTAGTTTGCCCCCGGTGATGTGTTGTGCAGACCTCACTACCCTCTGGAGAGCCTTACGGTTGTGGGCGGAGCAGTTGCCGTACCAGGCGGTGATACATACCAGGCGGTGCATCTGTAGAAGTTTGTGAGTGCTTTTGGTGACAAGCCAAATTTCTTCAGCCTCCTGAGGTTGAAGATGCGCTGCTGCGCCTTCTTCACGATGTTGTCTTTGTGGGTGGACCAATTCAGTTTGTCTGTGATGTGTACGCCGAGGAACTTAAAACTTACTACCCTCTCCACTACTGTTCCATCGATGTGGATAGAGGGGTGTTCCCTCTGCTGTTTCCTGAAGTCCACAATCATCTCCTTAGTTTTGTTGACGTTGAGTGTGAGGTTATTTTCCTGACACCACACTCCGAGGGCCCTCACCTCCTCCCTGTAGGCCGTCTCATCGTTGTTGGTAATCAAGCCTACCACTGTTGTGTCGTCCGCAAACTTGATGATTGAGTTGGAGGCGTGCCTGGCCACGCAGTCGTGGGTGAACAGGGAGTACAGGAGAGGGCTCAGAACGCACCCTTGTGGGGCCCCAGTGTTTAGGATCAGCGGGGTAGAGATGTTGTTGCCTACCCTCACCACCTGGGGGCGGCCCGTCAGGAAGTCCAGTACCCAGTTGCACAGGGCGGGGTCGAGACCCAGGGTCTCGAGCTTGATGACGAGCTTGGAGGGCACTATGGTGTTAAATGCCGAGCTGTAGTCGATGAACAGCATTCTCACATAGGTATTCCTCTTGTCCAGATGGGTTAGGGCAGTGTGCAGTGTGGTTGAGATTGCATCGTCTGTGGACCTATTTGGGCGGTAAGCAAATTGGAGTGGGTCTAGGGTGTCAGGTAGGGTGGAGGTGATATGGTCCTTGACTAGTCTCTCAAAGCACTTCATGATGACGGAAGTGAGTGCTACGGGGCGGTAGTCGTTTAGCTCAGCTACCTTAGCTTTCTTGGGAACAGTAACAAAAGTAAGGCATGAATTATTTAGTTATTTCTGACTTTTGTGTCGCGCCTGGCGGGCTGAAATGTGATTTTCATGTGTTTGTTTGATGGGGTGCTGTCCTCAAATAATAGCATGGTTTGCTTTCGTCGTAAACCCTTTTTAAAATCTGACACTGTGGCTGGATTAACAATAAATTAATCTTTAAACCGATGTATAACACTTGTTTGATTCATCAATTGTTATTATGAGTATTTCTGGGATCACTAAGAAGTTAAGACAGCATCCCAGGCAATCAGTAACCACTCCCCAGAGAACTGCCAGCATCCCAGCCAATCAGTAACAACTCCTCAGAGAACTGACAGCATCCCAGACAGTTAGTAACACGTCCCCAGAGAACTGCCAGCATCCCAGTCAATCAGTAACAACTCCTCAGAGAACTGACAGCATCCCAGCCAATCAGTAACAACTCCCCAGAGAACTGCCAGCATCCCAGCCAATCAGTAACAACTCCCCAGAGAACTGCCAGCATCCCAGCCAATCAGTAACAACTCCTCAGAGAACTGACAGCATCCCAGACAGTTAGTAACAAGTCCCCAGAGAACTACCAGCATCCCAGTCAATCAGTAACAACTCCTCAGAGAACTGACAGCATCCCAGCCAATCAGTAACAACTCCCCAGAGAACTGCCAGCATCCCAGCCAATCAGTAACAACTCCCCAGAGAACTGCCAGTATCCCAGCCAATCAGTAACAACTCCTCAGAGAACTGACAGCATCCCAGACAGTTAGTAACAAGTCCCCAGAGAACTGCCAGCATCCCAGCCAATCAGTAACAACTCCCCAGAGAACTGCCAACATCCCAGCCAATCAGTAACAACTCCTCAGAGAACTGACAGCATCCCAGACAGTTAGTAACAAGTCCCCAGAGAACTACCAGCATCCCAGTCAATCAGTAACAACTCCCCAGAGAACTTCCAGCATCCCAGTCAATCAGTAACAACTCCCCAGAGAACTGCCAGCATCCCAGCCAGTCAGTAACAACTCCCCAGAGAACTGCCAGCATCCCAGTCAATCAGTAACAACTCCCCAGAGAACTGCCAGCATCCCAGCCAGTCAGTAACAACTCTTCAGAGAACTGCCAGCATCCCAGTCAATCAGTAACAACTCCCCAGAGAACTGCCAGCATCCCAGTCAATCAGTAACAACTCCCCAGATAACTGCCAGCATCCCAGTCAATCAGTAACAACGCCCCAGACAACTGCCAGCATCCCAGCCAGTCAGTAACAACTCCCCAGAGACCTGCCAGCATCCCAGTGAATCAGTAACCACTCCCCAGAGAACTGCCAGCATCCCAGTCAATCAGTAACAACTCCCCAGAGAACTGCCAGCATCCCAGTCAATCAGTAACAACTCCCCAGAGAACTGCCAGCATCCCAGCCAGTCAGTAACAACTCCCCAGAGAACTGCCAGCATCCCAGTCAATCAGTAACAACTCCCCAGATAACTGCTAGCATCCCAGCCAGTCAGTAACAACTCCCCAGAGAACTGCCAGCATCCCAGTCAATCAGTAACCACTCCCCAGAGAACTGCCAGCATCCCAGTCAATCAGTAACAACTCCTCAGAGAACTTACGGCATCCCAGTCAATCAGTAACAACTCCTCAGAGAACTGCCAGCATCCCAGTCAATCAGTAACAACTCCTCAGAGAACTTACAGCATCCCAGTCAATCAGTAACAACTCCCCAGAGAGCACAAACACACAGACTCTCCTTTTAGTTCTAATTTCCCCTTCAAGTATTTTTTTAAAGAAGCTTTTTTCTCCTACCTGAGCTCTGCAGCGCTGTGTTTAACTTTCTGGCTCCTGAGTCATTCAGTATCTTAAAGTCACTGATGGGTTCTAAGAAGGTCTGTGGCGGCTAGGTGGGACAAATAGTGGTCTGCGTAAGAGGCGTTATTTTGCACATCCCTTCTGCTTCCCAGCAAATACATTGAAAATAAACGGCTGGCGACGAGTCCTCCGCTTGTTGCCTATTTGAAGGGAAGCTTCTGTAAGTGAAGCCTTGGAATGGGCTTTTGTCCCCCAAAAACTTCAGCTTTAAAGTGAGAATGGTTAAAGGTAAATATTGGATAAATATCCCGACTCCGTGTCAGGTATGATACTAGAGTACACACTCCAGCCCCGGAAACAGACTCGATGGAGGTAACGACACTTACCTGAAGTATGGTGGAAGATGTTTTCCTCTACTAAATGGCTGTGTTGGTTTGTTTGCACAGTACATGACATCCTTAAGTTTTAAAGTTACTCACTCAGAAGATGGTAAACATTCTGTAGGTCTTCTATGCTGGGGCCGACGTGTCTTCCTCCCCTTCATCAGTTTCTTTAGTCCAAATCACTCAGAGCCTTGGAGCCAAGCCAATGTAGACATGCCTGACCCAAAATGGCTGAAAATAGTCTGTTTTGCTTTGGATCTTACATTTCTTCTTCCCAATAGTCAAATCCTCCCCAGGGCATGGCCTGAGGAAGGACAAACTTGATACAACTTGGTTGCAAGTTGTTTTGTTTTGAAATGCTAATTAAATATCATTCCAATCATCTTTAACATATAGTACATCAAACACAACTCTTATTTTGTAGTCTTACACAACAAACATGATTAAAACACCTATGCAAAGTCCCATATGTGAGCGCTCCGTACAGTACATTCAGGACCCATGTACACTACTCCTAGCCTTGATGTGTGTTTACTTGAGGATTCACAGATCATCTCTCTTGAGACTCGTCCTCTTATTTTCTCGCAATAGTCGAGAAACTCCTCCAAATAGTGAGCTCTATTCAGATGAGACTATGTGTCTGCGCGATCCACTTTTCACTTTTCCAAAAACAGCTGTTAAGGAAACAAGGGGCGATGGTGGCGCAGTGCAAAGCCCATTCATCTAAATGACACTGTTATTAATGTGAGTTCTTAGATGAGCCGCGGCATTGCATGCCAAAAAATCACATCGCACAAACAACAAACACTAACATCAATCATCACCACCCCAGAGCTAATGGAGTGGGTTTGATTGTCCTGGCAACACCTCAGTATCAGAACAATATAATTCCCTGTGTTACAAGCATATCATAACAGACCCTCATAAGCTGTTATAACACTGCTGTAAGCATTGCAATAAGAAGTTTAGTGTTATTTCTGTAGCAATATGTAGCTGTATGCTAGCTAACTCTTATCGGCTAGCTAGCAAGCTAAGCTAACTCCTCGCTTGTCATAACCATTAGTCAGGCTGCTGTCAATGGAGGTTATAAGAGCTTATGACATTTAATTGGTCATGGCTGAGACAGCGAGAATAAAAGCATTATGGGACAGTTGGGTTCAATGAAAGTGTCAGTGGGTTCCATTTCAATTTCCCGTTGAAATAACAGGCCCTAATTTTTCATCTTTCTTCTCCATTTTCTCGTTAATCGTGGCGAGACTGACTTTGATCTCAAAAGGGGAGAAGTGTTTCCTTCACCAGCTGAGAGAGCGAGTGGGAGGAAGAGAGGAAGAGAGAGAGAGGGGGATTGAGGAAGGGATACAGAGAACGTGTGGGAGAGAGAGAGCAAGAGAGAGAGACAAAGAGCAAGACAGAGTGACAGAGTGACAGAGTGAGGGAGGGAGGGAGGGAGGGAGGGAGGGAGGGAGGGAGGAGGAGAGTTTGTCCTTGTGGAGGGAAGCACCTTGTCAATTTGATTAGAGACAGTGTGAAAGGACACT
>NC_088403.1:20833433-20848433 GCF_034236695.1 Oncorhynchus nerka
TTAAATTAAAGCAGGAAGGTATGTGTGCACAGGCACACACTCTCACACACGTTCAGCTCACACACGGTCATACACACACACATACGCACGCACACATACACACACAAACACTTGGAAGGTCTCAGGTGATGAGAATAAAGATGAACGTAAAAGTGTCCCTCACGATTCTCTCCTATTATTAATATAACCCACTTTCCTAGTCAATAGTACCTCGGTAGCGCTCTCCCTCTTTCGACAAACACACACACACCTCTGTGTAAAATGAATACATTCCTGATACGGCACCACGTCCTGTCAATCTTGTGACTCAGATCACCAAGGGAACAAACGAATGAGTGAGAGAATCTACTTATTTTCCACCATAATTTGCAAATAAATTCATAAAAAATCATACAATGTGATTTTCTGGATTTTTTTCCCTCATTTTGTCTGTCATAGTTGAAGTGTACCTATGATGAAAATTACAGGCCTCTCTCATCTTTTTAAGTTGGAGAACTTGCACAATTGGTGGCTGACTAAATACTTTTTTGCCCCACTGTATATATACAGAGAGAGAGAGAGAGAGAGAGAGATGGATGGATGGAGAAGAGTGTCTGAGAGCCTCCCTTCTGCAGAGTGTTTGTGTGTGTGGCTATGTGTTATGTAACACACTAATTGCCATGCAGTGCGCAGGGTGCAGAGGCTGGCTACACACACACACACAGCTCCCACCCAGCCCACAGCCATGAATATGGAAGATAATTAAGGAAAATGACAAATAGAACCCTAGATTCATGGGACCGAGAGTAAACGTGAATAAAAGCTGTTGTGGTTGGTGGGAGGGGTAGAGGTGTGTGTGTGTGTGTGTGTGTGTGTGTGTGTGTGTGTGTGTGTGTGTGTGTGTGTGTGTGTGTGTGTGTGTGTGTGTGTGTGTGTGTGTGTGTGTGTGTGTGTGTGTGTGTGTGTGTGTGTGTGTGTGTGTGTGCACGTGGACCCATATCTGTGCGAGTCGTGCACTTGTGCCTCAGTAGGGAAAAGAACTGTGGAAAATAGTGCACCCTTAAATAAACCACTGGTAAATCTCAAGTATAATACTTGTGTATAGACATCTGAATGAATAAATGTCTGCAGCGAAGACCTAAAGATGATTTGGTGTGAATCCACTAAACAGACGCATGCGTGTGACTGTCTGGCTCACACCAATATTCATGGGTCCTGTTAACTCATTAAACATTTACAGTGGCAAACCTTCGGCTCTTTGTATCAAAGTCATTTCATGCTAATTCATTGAATCCCCAGCAGATCGATGCCTTCTTATTTCTTAGAGCGAAAAATCAAGTAAATAAGAATCAAGTAAATCAAGATGAAACTGTGATCGGAAAGAGAATATATGATCTGATAGGGTGGTATTATAGCCAGCGATTGGGGAATACAGTTTTACATTGTGTGAGAATTTTGTAAAACAAATTTCAGCCAATTTAGTGTTTATGCTTTGTCCTTGAGTTACTAACTGACTAACTGAGGACAATCTATTTAGTTTTTCCCTCTGAAAAAACTTTACAACTCTTACCATCTCCCCAGGCTTGGCACATTGAACGACCAATTATCTGCAAGACCGGTGTCAAATCAGAGGCCATACAGGAGTTAGAAGGAACTTGGAGATTGGTGCTTCACTCAGGGAATCACTCATGCCTGTGTCTTCAGAAGAGGCCTCTTCGGCAGGCACTCAAGCCTCATTAGGAGAGGATACCAGATGGGGAGAGTGACTGGGTACTCAGCCTTGTCCTGGAGCAAGTCTGAAGCATAGTTACTGATTAAGTCGCATGTTTAACTGTGTGTGTGTGTGTGTGTGTCCATTTGTTCCGTGTGTGCACATGTGTACTTTTTGCATCCATTTGAGCCCTGCTTGCGTGTATGTGTGTGTGCATGCGCTTGTTTGGTAGAGAGCACACTTCGCTTATAAGAGACACTTATACAAAAATCAATGGGCCAGAAATATTCCCTTCACGCTTTACTCTTATAATATAATGTTTAGCACTGTCAGCACTGTGTCTGTTACAATCCACTTGTTAAAGTCAACAGTCATAGAAGGAACAAGATACCCTCAGGCTTCACACTCTGAAAGGCCCTGTGTGAACAGACGAGTCCCCGGGCCCGTTGACATTTCTCCAGACGCCCTTGGGGAGGTCATACCCCATAGTGGACATTCTCCCTTCAGTTGTCGTAGCGTGTGGTGCGCACACACCGTCGTGTGAATAAGTCATGTCTTCTCAATATACCAACCCATCAAGTTCACATCATTGATATTTCACTTGCCTGTCACACTGCATGCTTATGTCCGGCAGGGGGGCAATTCCAATGCATATTATAATTACCCATCAAAGATCCACCACCATATTCTACGGTAGGTCTGGTGCTCCTTTCTGCATGTGCCTCTTTCTTTCGATGCCAACCCCACCACTGGCGTGGGTGGAAAAATAGCTCTATTTTCATGTCATCTGACCATAGAAACAGTTCCAATCCAAGAGCAAACTCCAGACATTTACATTTATTGGATGAAATGAAAATAGAGCTCTGCAATGAACATTACATTTTTCAATCGGTAGGTAGGTCAGACAGGTAGACCCAGTCGACCAGACAGGTAGGTCCGGGCATGCCCCCCAGATGGCTAGGTCCGGTCAGCCAGAGAGGTAGACCCAGTCGGCCAGACAGGTAGGTCCGGCATGCCCCCCAGATGGCTAGGTCCGGTCAGCCAGAGAGATAGACCCAGTCGGCCAGACAGGTAGGTCCGGCATGCCCCCCAGATGGCTAGGTCCGGTCAGCCAGAGAGGTAGACCCAGTTGGCCAGACAGGTAGGTCCGGGCATGCCCCCCAGATGGCTAGGTCCGGTCAGCCAGAGAGGTAGACCCAGTCGGCCAGACAGGTAGGTCCGAGCATGCCCCCCAGATGGCTAGGTCCGGTCAGCCAGAGAGTTAGACCCAGTCGGCCAGACAGGTAGGTCCGGCATGTCCGCCAGATGGCTAGGTCCGGTCAGCCAGAGAGGTAGACCCAGTCGGCCAGACAGGTAGGTCCGGGCATGCCCCCCAGATGGCTAGGTCCGGTCAGCCAGAGAGGTAGACCCAGTCGGCCAGACAGGTAGGTCCGGCATGCCCCCCAGATGGCTAGGTCCGGTCAGCCAGAGAGGTAGACCCAGTCGGCCAGACAGGTAGGTCCGGCATGTCCGCCAGATGGCTAGGTCCGGTCAGCCAGAGAGGTAGACCCAGTCGGCCAGACAGGTAGGTCCGGGCATGCCCCCCAGATGGCTAGGTCCGGTCAGCCAGAGAGGTAGACCCAGTCGGCCAGACAGGTAGGTCCGGGCATGCCCCCCAGATGGCTAGGTCCGGTCAGCCAGAGAGGTAGACCCAGTCGGCCAGACAGGTAGGTCCGGCATGTCCCCCAGATGGCTAGGTCAGGTCAGCCAGAGAGGTAGACCCAGTCGGCCAGACAGGTAGGTCCGGCATGTCCCCCAGATGGCTAGGTCAGGTCAGCCAGAGAGGTAGACCCAGTCGGCCAGACAGGTAGGTCCGGCATGTCCCCCAGATGGCTAGGTCCGGTCAGCCAGAGAGGTAGACCCAGTCGGCCAGATAGGCCTATGTAACTGTGTCCTGTTTATGCCATATTTCAAATGAGTTTTCCACTAGGATGCCATTGAACTCTTGTGGCCATTACTCCTTTGTCTCTAAAGTGTTCCACTGTTTTGTATTGTGAGTGAGGCACTCTGCAGACAGTGTCCAGGACCCGTACATCAGTACTCCTACTCTGAGATGCTTTGTGGATACGGCCAGAGGTCGCTGTGCAGGACAGAGGGGAGCTTGGAGAAGTCTGTCGACTCTGTAACTGTCTAACTCCCACTCCTCTTCCACTACCCCCACTACAGGCCCTGGCTCTCTGCCGGTTCGTCTAAAGGTGAGGGGGCAGGGGGGACCCCTCAGTGTCAACAGAGAAGAGGGAGAAGAAGATGGTAGGGGCACTGGAAACAGCACTGGTCCCAGCACAACAGAGGGAGATGAAGCTGAGGACAGATTGGTCATTGAAGATTATGTGGAGCCAGTACCACCCAGGTTCAGATCCTGGGAACACTAGTTTCCAATAGCAACAAGTGTGGGGACAAAAAGCAGAAAAATGCACTGGAAACATGTCACCATGGGCAACATGCTCTTGTACATTTCCCTGGTAATATACATGGGACTGAAATAGATATCACGACTAGTTGACTAGTGCAGCATCACCGCTCTACCGATTCAAGTTCCCTGCCTCCATTTTCAGTGAAAGGTGTTTCCTCTCCGTCAACCGTACTCTTCATGAGGGACCCACAGAAGGATGAAGAGAATGAAGGGGTCTTCAGGGTCTGATCGTCTCGCTGAGTCCAGACACGTTACATTTCTAATGTATATCTGTTGTCTTTATTGTTCTTCTAAATAGTTCTTCTTAATGTGGGACCGATACCTTTTAGGCTTATACCGATGTGTAATAGCAGTGGAATTACCCCATGCGGACACTTTGGAGAGGATGAAATGACACGGGGATGTCCCCTGACACCACCAAAATGGTTGAGAGAAGTTAATATTGTAGAAATGGTGTTTTTATAGTGACCAATAACTTTTAGGCCTAATTTATGTAAATGAGGTAATTCCAGTGCTATTCCACATTGAATATAACTCAAGGTTATTGGTCACTGTAAAAGCACAATGTGTCCTATGTACTTAAGACACTTTGGAGAGGTTGAGAGGACACCTGACAGCTCTCACTAAAGAGTATACAGTTCAGGCTGTAGCAATCCCATTATTCCCCCAGAGGTTTCTGACTTGTTGTGGAAGCCTTCTGAAGCCAAAGCGAAGGCCCCATACACCATCAACAACAGAGAGGCAAAGATCCACCAGATAAGGCAGGAGTTGAGAACAGTTCAGGGAGGCGAGTGAGGAAGAAAGAGCAGCCTTGTCAGAGCTACGTAACATCCTCAGGACCTTGCAGAGAGCCGAGGGGCATAGAAGGCGCCGGGAAGAGGGGGCTGTCTTTTTAGCAAATTCCTTTGGATTCACCTAACAGCTGGTAGGCCAGATTGGCAGTGGCCACCTTACTTGCTCCAAAAATGAGATTGACAACCATCTCCGCACCAGGTACAGTTATAGATATATTTTTAAGACTGAAAGATCTTTGTACCTCCCAGGTCAGGCCTCATTCCCTTCACCTTTTGCAGAGCCTCATCCATAGTCTTCTGGCTGTACTCCTCACGCTTACTGATGTCCAGAGTTCCCGGGAGGGAGGGGGGAGATAGAGGAGAGGAGAGACTGGTCCTATCAGGCTGGCCGACAGGTACTATCTGGCTGACTGGACCTATCTCCCAGGCCGACTGAACCTATCTGGCAGGCCAACTCTTCCTATCTGGCAGGCCGACTGTTCTCATCTGGCCATCTGACTAGTCCTTTCAGGCCGGTCGACTGGTCCAGCAGACCGGTCTTATCTGGGAACAGCTTGTGACACTCCGCGCGGTAAGACTCATCCCGCTCCTACGACTGGCCTAATCGGCCATTCTAACGCATCTCAGTGCAGATCTGGACGATGGGAGAGAGAAAGGTATTATAGGTAAATTATGTAATCAATGTTTGTTTTTTTGTCGTTTCTGCATTTTTGCTCTGGAGCTCGGTTTTTATGTTGAAAAAGTCAAATAAAATCGAAGTAAAAAAAATATATAACTAAAAAAAGGATTCATCATACAAACTAAGGTATTAAATATGATATGAAAGCATCTGTTCATTCGTTAGTGATGTACATTAACAACCCAACCCACTTGTCTTGAACAGCAAAACTGAGAAACTAACATTAGCTTTTCACAGATTCACAGATTGAATGATTGGTCTACAGCGGTGAGAATGATTGGTCTACAGCGGTGAGAATGATTGGTCTACAGCGGTGAGAATGATTGGTCTACAGCGGTGAGAATGATTGGTCTACAGCGGTGAGAATGATTGGTCTACAGCGGTGAGAATGATTGGTCTACAGCAGTGAGAATGATTGGTCTACAGCGGTGAGAATGATTGGTCTACAGCGGTGAGAATGATTGGTCTACAGCAGTGAGAATGATTGGTCTACAGCGGTGAGAATGATTGGTCTACAGCGGTGAGAATGATTGGTCTACAGCGGTGAGAATGATTGGGCTACAGCGGTGAGAATGATTGAGAATGATTGGTCTACAGCAGTGAGAATGATTGGTCTACAGCGGTGGGAATGATTGGTCTACAGCAGTGAGAATGATTGGTCTACAGCGGTGGGAATGATTGGTCTACAGCGGTGAGAATGATTGGTCTACAGCGGTGAGAATGATTGGTCTACAGCGGTGAGAATGATTGGTCTACAGCGGTGAGAATGATTGGTCTACAGCGGTGAGAATGATTGGTCTACAGCGGTGAGAATGATTGGTCTACAGCGGTGGGAATGATTGGTCTACAGCGGTGAGAATGATTGGTCTACAGCGGTGGCCACTCTTTGGTTTCTGTTGAAGAGTCCAGACACGTCATAATTTTTCCCACTCCAGGAAAGAGAAGAGAGTGATGATGGAGAGGGTGTCACACCAGAGAAATGATTTCATTTTGTATTTAACATTTATTTAACTAGGCAAGTCAGTTAAGAACAAATTCTTATTTACAATGACGGCCTACAAGGAGGCAAAAGGCATCCTGCGGGGACGGGGGCTGGGATTAAAAATACAAACTAAATATAGGACAAAACACACATCACTACATAAAGAGAGACCTTTAGACAACAAAATAGCATGGCAGCAGCACATGACAACACAGCACAGTAGCAACAAAACATAACAACAACATGGTAGTAACACAACATGGTAGCAGCACAAAACATGGCATGAACATTATTGGGCCAACAATACATCACGCGAAGCAGCCACAACTCAGTAAAATCAGTGTCAGTGAGATTCACTTTGAGATCCCCATCTGTGTGTATGACACTACCTGTGTGTGTGTGTGTGTGTGTGTGTGTGTGTGTGTGTGTGTGTGTGTGTGTGTGTGTGTGTGTGTGTGTGTGTGTGTGTGTGTGTGTGTGTGTGTGTGTGTGTGTGTGTGTGTGTGTGTGTGTGTGTGTGTGTGTGTGTGTGTATAGGTCTTTATTCTTGTGTGTTTTATAAATGTACTTATCCTCTAAGCTGTCAGAACTGTAGAGCCATCAGTTCATAGTTATTCATGTCATTGTGTTGTGGATATTACGGCCCAGCAAATGCCTGAATGGTTCTCCAGTGCGCCTTTCATTAAAATAAATCCATAGAAAAGTAAGTAGAGAGCGAGAGGGAGAGAAGATGGGGGGGAAGAAAATGAGAGCGAAAGGGACAAGGAAAGAGAGAGTGAGTGAGTGAGCGAGCGAGAGAGAAGGTAAGACAAAGGGAGAGAGATGTCGAGGGAAATAGAATAGAGAGACGAAGATAGAGAGAGACTGAGAGCAAGAGAGCGGAGAGAGCGAGAAAGGGGGAGTGAGAGAGAAATAGAAAGGGGGAGTGAGAGAGGGAGACAAGGAGAGAGAGAAGGTTCAGAAATTAAATGTGTTTTTCTATCAGTGGGAGCTCTCATAAATATTTTAATTGTGTGGTTATAGAAAGGAGCAGAGGAGAGAGAGAGAGAGAGAGAGAGAGAGAGGAGTGAGAGAAAAGAGGAGAGGAGAAAGACATAGGAGAGGAGGGAGACAGGAGAGAGAGAGGAGAGGACAGACAGAGGAGAGGAGAGGAGAGGAGAGAGAGGAGAGGACAGAGTCAAAGGAGATGAGAGGAGAGAGACAGATGAGAGGAGAGAGACAGGGTAAAGAGAGATAGAGGAGAGAGATAGAGAAGTTTAGAGGGGAGGGAGAGACAGAGGAGAGGAGAGGAGAGAGAGAAGAGGAGAGAGAAATGAAATGAGAGGAGAGAGACAAAGGAGAGGAGAGAGAGGAGAGGAGAGAAACAGAGAAAAGAGACAGAGGAGAGAGAGAGGAGAGAGAGAGGAGAGAGGCAGAGGAAATGAGAGGAGAGAGACAAAGGAGAGGAAAAGAGAGAGACAGGAGAGAGAGGGGAGAGAGAGAGGAGAGGAGGGAGACATGAGAGGAGAGAGAGAGCGATAGAGAGGAGAGGACAGAGACAAAAGAGATGAGAGGAAAGGGAAGAGACCGAGGAGATGAGAGGAGAGAGACAGGAGAGGAGAGAGACAGAGGAAAGGAGAGAGACAGGAGAGGAGAGAAACAGAGGAGAGGGGAGAGAGAGAAACAGAGGAGAGAGAGACGAGAGGAGAGAGACAGAGGAGAGGGGAGAGAGAGAAGAGAGAGACAAAGGATATGATAGGAGAGGAGAGAGTCAAAGGAGAGGAGAGGAGAGAAACAGAGGAGAGAGAGATGAGAGGAGAGAGACAGAGCAGTGATTCACCGTGACTCCCATGTCCCCGTCCCTTGCTGGCTCGCCATTCCAACGTTGCCCTGCCGTCGACACCTGTGAGGCAAAATGGCTGAAAGCTTACCATGCGATTATCTGAGGACAGCGCCCCGCATACACATTTTTCAAATCAGCAGAGGCATCACAAAAATCAGAAATAGCGATAAAATAAATCACTTACATTTGAAGATCTTCCTCTGTTTGCAATCCCAAGGGTCCCAGCTACACAACAAATTGTCGTTTTGTTCGATAAAGTCCTTCTTTATATCCCAAAAAAGTCAGTTTAGTTGGCACGTTTAATTCAGTAATCCACCATTCCACTCTTTCAATATGCAGACAAAGGAATCCCAAAAGTTACCGGTAAACATCGTCCAAACAAGTCAAACAAGGTTTCTAATCAATCATCAGGTACCCTAATATGTAAATAAAACCTACAATTTCAAACAGAAGGTTGTATGTTCAATACCGGAGATAAATGACGAAGTGCGCGCCCTCATTCAACCGTGCCACAAGACTAGAGTACTAATGAGAGACACCTTGAAAAACTGCAACTACTTGCTAATTTTTCAAAAACAAGCCTGAAACCCTTTCTAAAGACTGTTGACATCTAGTGGAAGCCATAGGAACTGCAATCTGGGAGAAATTCTGTTGAATATCCCATAGACAATCATTGAAATGGCCTGTGACCTCAAAAGTTCCAGATGAATTCTCCTCAGGTTTCCACCTGCTATATCAGTTCTGTTATACTCACAGACATGATTTGAACCGTTTTAGAAACTTCAGAGTGTTTTCCATCGAATGCTACCAATCCTATGCATGTCCAAGTTTACTTTCCACACGTCAGTCATCTGAACTTCCGAATACTGCCCCCTAGCCCAAAGAGGTTAACATTCATATAAATACAAATATAATACATCAAAATAAAGCTTAACATCTTGTTAATCCAGCCGCTGTGTCAGATTTCAAAAAGGCTTTACGGCGAAAGAACACCATGCGATTATCTGAGGACAGCACCCAGCATACAAAAACATGAAAACCATTTTTCAACCAGGCAAGTGTGACACGAAAGTCAGAAATAGCGATATAGTAAATGCCTTACCTTTGAAGATCTTCATCTTTTTGCAACCCCAAATGTCTCAGTGACACAATGAATGGTTGTTTTGTTCGATAAATTCCTTCTTATTTGGTGCGTTTGATTCAGAAATACACCGGTTCCAACTCGCCCAACATGACTACAAAGTATAAGTTACCTGTAAACTTGGTCCAAACATTTCAAACAACATTTTTAATCCAACCTCAGGTACCCTAAAATGTAAATAATCGATACAATTTAAGACAGAATAAACTGTTTCCAATAACGGAGAAAAATAACAAGAAGCGCGTACCTGTTCAAGCGCACCAAAATACTTGAGTCCATCTGAGTGACACCTGGAAAGAATAGGACTACTTCTTCATTTCTCAAAAGAAAAACATTGAACAATTTCTAAAGACTGTTTACATCTAGTGGAAGCCATGGGAACTGCAATCTGGGCCCTAATAAATCAGGTTTTCCATAGAAATGATTTGGAATATACAATCACCTCAAAAACAAAAAAATCCCTGGGTGGACTGTGCTTAGGGTTTCTCCTGCCAAATCAGTTCTGTTATACTCAGAGACATTATTTTAACAGTTTTAGAAATGCTTTTCATCCGGACGTGAAAATACTGTCCCCTAGCCCATTGAACTGTTTTTACGGAAAATGTTTTATCTTTATCTTTTTCGGCTGGTACCGCTAGTTTGTGTTACTGATTCCAGCTAAAACAGCACAATAGTTAGCGGTTAGCCATCATGCTAACAGAGCAAAAAGAGAAAGCTAATGCTAACAGTGAGTCAAAACACCGGTGGTATTTGTGTCTATTTCTGGGCTCAAATGCGCTAGGTGCGAGATGATCTCTACGCAAGAGAAGGAAGATAAGCTGAAATTTATAAATTATCATGAATTCTTTATCTGTCCCAGATGCATCCTCATCAAGCAGCTCAGGGTAGAGATTCTCCGGCTGCTAGCTCAGCTGCGGGAAAAACACCATGTGTTTTCTTAGTATTTAGATGCAGCTCAGGTACACAGAATGTGTGGCTCCCACCGTGAAGCAAGGACGAGGAGGTGTGATGGTGTGGGGGTGCTTTCTGGTGACACTGTCTGTGAACTATTTAGAATTGAAGGCACACTTAAACCAGCATGGCTACCACAGCATTCTACAGCCATACGCTATCCCATCTGGTTTGCGCTTAGTAGAACTATAACTTTGTTTTTCACCTCCATTTGTTTTTCACCTCCAGGCTGTGTAAGGGCTATTTGACCAAGAAGGAGAGTGATGGAGTGTTGCATCAGATGACCTGGCCTCCACAATCACCCGACCTCAACCCAATTGAGATGGTTTGGGATGAGTTGGACCGTCAGAGTGAAAAGCAGCCAACAATGCTCAGTATATGTGGGAACTCCTTCAAGACTGTTGGAAAAGCATTCCTCAAGGAGCTGTTTGAGAGAATGCCAAGAGTGTGCAAAGCTGTCATCAAGGCAAAGGGTGGCTACTTTGAAGAATATAAAATATATTTGAATTTGTTTAACACTTTTTTGGTTACTAATTGATTCCAGATGTGTTATTTCATAGTTATGATGTCTTCATTATTATTCTACAATATAGCACATAGTAAAAATAAAGAAAAACCCTTGAATGAGTAGGTGAGTCCAAGCTTTTGACTGGTACTGTAGCTCAATTGCAGGTGGTCCTGAACAGAGCAGCACATATTGCATTTCAATGTACATGGAGGGCGAATGTCAGTAACTTGCCTGTTGAGGTTGAGGAGAGATTGACTGCATCAATATTAGTCTTTGTGCGAGGTGTTGATGTGTTGAAGGTACCGAACTGTCTGTTCCATCAGTTGGCACACAGTTCGGACACTCATCGGTACAGCCCGAGACATGCCATCGGAGATCTCTTCAACAATCCCCAGGTCCAGGACAGAGGCTGGGAAACACAGTATGAAATAGAGCCATGACTACATGGAACTCTCTGCCACCTCATGTAACTCAAACTAGCAATAAAACCAGATGACAAAAACATAAAAGAACACCTTACGGAACAACAAGGAGTGTGAAGAGACGGCGTATAGGGCAGGAGCTATCTCCTGCTTCTGAAGCGTGAGACAGAGGCAGGAGATTATGTAGTGTTATGTAGTATTATGTAGTGTTATGTGTTATGTAGTTTTATGTAGTATTTTGTAGTGTTATGTAGTGTTATGTAGTATTATTTATTAATATTATTTTTTTCCTATTTGAACCCCAGGAAGAGTAGCCACACATACTCACACAGGTCAGTCAGAGCTCACTTGTAGGCATCACACTCTGAAAAGTGCCCTGGGTTGAGTTCAGACAGCCAGAGGAGAGGAGAAGAGGGTAAGAGAAGAGAGAAGGGGGGTGTACATGTGACGGTGTGGCTCACGGGCAGCCATTTCATGGGCGACCACTCTGGCCTTTCAAGGCTCTGTGTCCAGATCAATTCACATGGCCTCATCTTCCCCAGACTCTTCCCCTTCTTTCTCCCCTTCCTCCATACTCCCCTCCATCCCTCTCTCTCCCCCTCTCTTAGGAGATTTCAGATAGAGGTATGTAGTGATGCATTTGATTGCACTGTACCTTGCTAGGCCAACTCATCAACAATCTGTGAGTGGAGAGGGGAAAGAGAAAAAAAACACGATCCTTCCTGTCCTGTCTTTTCTTCTCTGAGATCAGTGAGGAAAAATGAAGGCCAAAATGCCAGGTAGAATTGATAGTCTCTAAAGGTATGGATTTAATGTTGGATACACACTGCAGGATTTGATGCTTAACTTTAGTAAGCATACCAATCAAGAACAGAACAACTTTTTAAAAACTTTTAACTCATCTCCGATCTTTGCTCTCTCCCACTGACATGGCCCAAAATAACCTCCTTCACAAACATTGATTCTAAGTGATCTTAAGCCTTGTGAGTTAGAAGGCTAGATATTAGCAACCGAGAATCCTACCTAATGCACCTTTAAGCATTCATGACAGTAACCATGGCAGCCGCGGCGGAGCTAGCCCTGCGGGGCGGTGTCCTTCATTTACCCACAGCGTGTCACCATCTATTAAATCATGCGGCGGGGTAGCCCAACTTTTCACTGCTTCCCTCAGACACAGGGTGTGCCTCCATTATGGATGAGTGAGTGAGTTCCGGAGCGTCGGGATATGCAGAATGTGCAAACTTCTGTCAGAATTGAACATAAGCTCCCCTGTTCTCCCCCGTCGCTTAAGTGGAGTTTCCGTCGTCGGTATTAAGAAACGCTAATTAAATACAATGAATTATGAAAGTTGGTCCCTGCGTAACTCTGAGTGTGCTTCTTAGGGTGTGTGTGTGTCCTTAAGTGTACTACAGGGGCATGGGTATACGGTGACGGCAGCAGGATAACATCTCATTATGCATCTACTATCTACCTTCACCTCTCCTGAGTCTCCTAGCCTCCGAAAGAGCCCAGGCATCATCAGCCGAGCACCACTGCTGCTCTCTCTCTCCTCAGGACCCCGCAGGTAGCCTCAATCAAGCCCAGTGGTGGGTTCGGCAGCTCTGGTTCGGCTGATGATGCCTTACTCATACTCAATAGTCTCAATAGGTCCCAGAAACCCAGAGCTTGCCCAATAAAAAGGTATTAAAAAGTTGACTGTGTCTATACCTTCCTACTGCAAGACTGAGCTGAACCTTGGTCCCTGTTCAAGCCAGATTTGGTTGAGCAAACAGGCCTGTGAAATGAGATCTGTTTGAAGGAAAAGTGGGACATTATGCACTTAATTTGGCTCTCTGTGCTTCATGGGAGAAAAATGAAATTACCTGCACAATCCACTAGCGTGTTAGGCTACAGACTCCTTATTTCTCTTAGTTCTGAGAAAGATACAAAGAGAGAGAGAAAGAGAGAGATACAGAGAAAGAGAGAGAAAGAAAGAGAGAGATACAGAGAGAGAGAGATACAGAGAGAGAGAGAGATACAGAGAGAGAGAGCGAGAGAAAGAGAGAGAGATACAAAGAGAGAGAGATACACAGAGAGAGAGAGATACACAGAGAGAGAGAGAGAGAGAGAGAGAAGAGAGAGAGAGAGAGAGAGAGACAGAGAGAGAGAGCTACACAGAGAGAGAGAGATATACAGAGAGAGAGAGAGAGAGAGAGAGAAAGAAAGAAAGAAAGAAAGAAAGAAAGAAAGAAAGAAAGAAAGAAAGAAAGAAAGAAAGAAAGAAAGAAAGAGAAAGCGAGAGATACAGAGAGAGAGAGAGGGAGAGAGATAGAGACAGAGAGAAAGAGAGAGATACAGAGAGAGAGAGAGATAGAGACAGAGAGAAAGAGAGAGATACAGAGAGAGAGAGAGATAGAGACAGAGAGAAAGAGATACACAGAGAGAGAGAGAGGAAGAAAGAAAGAGAAAGAGAGAGATACATAGAGAGACAGAGAGAGAGAGAGAGAGAGAGAGAGAGGAAGAAAGAAAGAAAAAGAGAGAGATACAGAGAGAGAGAGAGAGAGAGAGAGAGAGAGAGAGAGAGAGACACAGAGAGAGAGAGAGAGAGAGAGAGAGAGAGAAAGAGAGAGAGAGAGGGAAGAAAGAAAGAGATACATAGAGAGAGATACAGAGAGAGCGAGAGAAAGAGAGAGAGTGAGAAAGAGAGACAGCGAGAGAGAGAGAGAGAAACACAGAGAGATATTTTATAGCATATTGGATGACTGTCAGTCATATTCCATTCACCCAGCTCAACAGTGATAGGTTTAGGCTACTACATAATACTACAATTTTCCCTTTACCCATCACGAGGTCGCTACAACCTAGCCTATGAATGAGAGAGAAAAATTGAAGTAATCAAGGTGACAGACAGTGACAAATTCAATACTGCCTTCCACACTCTTGCCTGCATCTAGCTGATCTAGGGTGTAATCATTAGTCCAACAGTTGCAAACGAGAATTTCTATTGTACAAATTCAGGCATGTTTATCCCCGTTTCTTTCAGTTTGCTTCCGTTTAAGAAACTTTTTTTCAACAGAATTGGCACAATGAATACACCCCTGATCACACGCAAATGTGACAAGTTAAAGGAAATATTCATAGCCTGTTATACATTAAAAAGTATTAGTAAGTTCATAGTATGTGAGGATCTTAAAACATCTAAGGTTAAAAAGATGCATTCAGTATTAGTTGATAGAGATTGATAACATTCATATAATTGTGTTAAAGTTCAAATCTGTCAAAGGGTACGAATTGTGAGAGTAATGTGTAAACTTTATATTGATTACTTTATTTTGTAGTGCCTAAAAGTGTTAATCTGTGATCTACGAAATGCTCTTAATCTATGAGCCGGAGATCGATTGCTCTGGTCTCCACCCATATTCCTGGGGAAAATCGCGGCCTTTTCTCATTGAACTAAAAGTTGAATTGAGAATACAACACCGTATCACTCTCGTGATTATTTCTCCCCTGTTTTCAGGTACTTTATTGATGATAAAAATAGTAATTTAAATGTTATAACTCGCTAAAATGTCAAGAGTGT
>NC_088403.1:20853433-20955933 GCF_034236695.1 Oncorhynchus nerka
AGACGTGAAAAGTGGCGCTGGTTTGTTTTCTTTCCTGTATTGAACACAGATTGCCCCGTCTACAATTTGATCGATTAATAACGTTTAAAAATACCTAAAGTTGTATTACAAAAGTAGTTTGAAATATTTTGGCAAAGTTTATAGGCAACTTTTGAAAATGTTTGTGGTGACGTTGCGTTTTTTGTAAGCTGTTTTTTTCTGGATCAAATGCGCTTTATAATTGGACATTTTGGATATATATGGACGGAATTAATCGAACAAAAGGAACAATTGTGATGTTTATGGGACATATTGGAGTGCCAACAAAAGAAGCTTGTCAAAGGTAAGGCATGTTTTATATTTTATTTCAGCGTTTTGTGTAGCGCCTGCAGGGTTGAAATATGCTAACTCCTTTGTTTACTGCTGGTGCAGATGGTGCAGGCTATCAGATAGCTTCTTATATTTTCGCCGAAAAGCATTTTTAAAATCTGACATGTTGGCTGGATTCACAACGAGTGTAGCTTTAATTGAGTATCTTACATGTGTGTACAATTTTATAGTATTTTATTTGAATCTGGCGCTCTGCATTTCCCCTGGCAATTGGCCAGTTTGGACATTTGCGTCCCGTCTATCCCTGACTAGTTTTAATGGATGTGTTATACTGGGACTGTGGTGTTTCATGTTACAGTCTCATGTTAATGGATGTGTTATACTGGGACTGTGGTGTCTCACGTTACAGTCTCATGTTAATGGATGTGTTATACTGGGACTGTGGTGTCTCACGTTACAGTCTCATGTTAATGGATGTGTTATACTGGGACTGTGATGTTTCATGTTACAGTCTCATGTTAATGGATGTGTTATACTGGGACTGTGGTGTCTCACGTTACAGTCTCATGTTAATGGATGTGTTATACTGGGACTGTTGTGTTTCATGTTACAGTCTCATGTTAATGGATGTGTTATACTGGGACTGTGGTGTTTCACGTTACAGTCTCATGTTAATGGATGTGTTATACTGGGACTGTGGTGTCTCACGTTACAGTCTCATGTTAATGGATGTGTTATACTGGGACTGTGGTGTTTCATGTTACAGTCTCATGTTAATGGATGTGTTATACTGGGACTGTGGTGTTTCATGTTACAGTCTCATGTTAATGGATGTGTTATACTGGGACTGTGGTGTTTCATGTTACAGTCTCATGTTAATGGATGTGTTATACTGGGACTGTGGTGTTTCATGTTACAGTCAACCCTCTTTCCAGACTCACATTAAGCATCTCCAATCCAAAATAAAATCTAGAATCGGTTTCCTATTTCGCAACAAAGCATCTTTCACTCATGCTGCCAAACATACCCTCATAAAACTGACCATCTTACCGATCCTTGACTTTGGCGATGTCATTTACAAAATAGCCTCCAACACTCTACTCAACAAATTGAATGCAGTCTATCACAGTGCCATCCATTTTATCACCAAAGCCCCATATACTACCCACCACTGCGACCTGCAAGCTTTCGTTGGCTGGCCCTCGCTTCATACTCGTCACCAAACCCACTGGCTCCAGGTCATCTACAAGTCTCTGCTAGGTAAAGCCCCGCCTTAGCTCACTGGTCACCATAGCAGTACCCACCCGTAGCACGTGCTCAGGCAGGTATATCTCACTGGTCACCCCCAATGCCAATTCTTCCTTCGGCCGCCTTTCCTTCCAGTTCTCTGCTGCCAATGACTGGAACGAACTGCAAAAATCACTGAAGCTGGAGACTCATATCTCCCTCACTTGCTTTAAGCACCAGCTGTCAGAGCAGATCAAAGATCACTGTACCTATACATAGCCCATCTGTAAATAGCCCATCCAACTACCTCATCCCCATACTGTATTTATTTATTTATCTTGCTCCTTTGCACCCAGTATCTCTACTTGCAAATTCATCTTCTGCACATCTACCATTCCAGTGTTTAATTGCTATATTGTAATTACTTTGCCAACATGGCCTATTTATTGCCTTTACCTCCCTTATCCTACCTCATTTGCACACACTGTGTATCGACTTTTTCTACTGTATTAATGACTATGTTTGTTTATTCCATGTGTAACTCTGTGTTGTTGTATGTGTCAAACTGCTTTGCTTTATCTTGGCCAGGTGGCAGTTGTAAATGATAACTTGTTCTCAACTAACCTACCTGGATAAATAAAGGTTAAATAAAAAAATGACATTTTTGGGGGGGTTGCCTTCAAATCAAATCAAATTGTATTGTATTGGACACATACGCGTGTTTAGCAGATGTTATTGCGGGTGTAGCGATATGCTTGAGTTTCTAGCTCTGACAGTGCAGTAATAACTAACAAGTAATATCAAACCATTTCACAACATATACCCAATACACACAAGTCTAAGAAAAGGAATGGAATTGAGAATATATAAATGAACTCAGCAAAAAAAGAAAAGTCGTCTCACTGTCAACTGCGTTTATTTTCAGCAAACTTAACATGTGTAAATATTTGTATGAACATAACAAGATTCAACAACTGAGACATAAACTGAACAAGTCCCACAGACATGTGACTAACAGAAATGGAATAATGTTTCCCCGACTAAAGCCCCCCCTCCCCCCTTTAGTCAGGGACACATTATTCCATTTCTGTTAGTCACATGTCAAAATCAAAAGTAACAGTCAGTATCTGGTGTGGCCACCAGCTGCATTAAGTACTGCAGTGCATCTCCTCCTCATGGACTGCACCAGCTTTGCCAGTTCTTGCTGTGAGATTTTACCCCACTCTTCCACCAAGGCACCTGCAAGGTCCCGAACATTTCTGGGGGGAATGGCCCTGGCCCTCACCCTCCAATCCAACAGGTCCCAGATGTGCTCAATGGGATTGAGATCCAGGTTCTTCGATGGCCATGGCAGAACACTAACATTCCTGCCTCGTCATTGTTGGTAATCAAGCCTACTACAGTTGTGTCATCTGCAAACTTGATGATTGAGTTGGAGGCGTGCTTGTCACGCAGTCATGGGTGACCAGGGATTACAGGATGGGGCTGAGCTCAGTTTGTGAGGGTTTTAGGTGCCAAGCTAAATTTCTTCAGCCTCCTGAGGTTGCAGAGGCGCTGTTGCGCCTTATTCACCACATTGTCTGTGTGGGTTGACCATTTCAGTTTGTCAGTGAAGTATACGCCGAGGAACTTGAAGCTTTCCACCTCCTCCACTGCGGTCCCGTCAATGTGGATAGGGGGGTGCTCCCTCCTGTTTCCTGAAATCCACGATCACCTCCTTTGTTTTGTTGATATTGAGCGAGAGGTTATTTTCCTTCCACCACACTCCTAAAGCCCTCACATCCTCCCTGTAGGCTGTCACGTCATTGTTGGTAAACAAGCCTACTACTGTTGTGTCGTCAGCAAACTTGATGATTGAGTTGGAGGCGTGCATGGCCACACAGTCATGGGTGAACAGGGAGTACAGGAGGGGGCTGAGCTCACACACATGTGGGGCCCCAGTGTTGAGGATCAGCGAAGTGGAGGTGTTGTTTCCTACCTTCACCACCTGGGGATCTATTGGGACGGTAAGCAAATTGAATTGGGTCTAGGGTGACGGGTAGGGTAGAGGTGATATGATCCTTGACTCGTCTCTCAAAGCACATCATGGTGACAGAGGTGAGTGCTATGAGGCGATAGTCATTTAGTTCAGTTACCTTTGCTTTTTTGGGTACAGGAACAATCGTGGCCATCTTGAAGCAAGTGGGGGCAGCAGACTTGGATAGGGAGAGATTGAATATGTCCTTAAACACACCCTCTCAATGCAGTGCCAATACCACCATATGAGAGAAAATATCACAAATCAATAAACTTCTAACTTTTAAACATGGCTGAAAACATTTTCACACATATCAGAGGTGTTGTTACAGACATGAGAGACACAATAGTTAGAAAATGGACACATTTCATTCTACAGTTGGTGCATGAAGTCATTGGGAGAGAGCATGTATAGAGGTGGAAAACCAACAGGAACAAAATCAACTTCCTGTCTCTTCTATTTTCTCCCTCCCTCCCATACCCCATTTCTCTCACTTACACAATCTCTATTCCTCTCTCTCACTCTCAGATCTCTCTCTCTCTCTTCTCTCACCATTCTCTTGGTTTCTTTTTAATTCTGGTCCAGACTTGTATGGCGGATTAGTGTTATTTTTCTGATTTCACACAGGAGGTTTGTATGCCTGTAAAATGTAGTTATTGAGAAAAGGGTTGTGACAAATCCATAACCTCAGCTCAACTCTCTGGTTACAGTGCTTAGAGATGGATCTTATGTGATTTGGAATAACAAATCCCAATCTTCTCTCTCCCAGCAATGTTGTCATCCTCCAGGTGTGACGACCAAGGTCGTTCACGGTTACAAATGAGTCCATTCCTGTACTAGGTAAAGAGAGAGAGCATGGCTCCATGGACACTGGTTAGAAAAGACTATGGTCATGGATTATACATCCAGCTAGGAGGGAGAAGTATATACTAGTGGTGAGCAGTATGTACTAGGAGGGAGCAGTATGTATTAGTGGGGAGCAGTATGTACTAGGAGGGAGCAGTATGTATTAGTGGGGAGCAGTATGTTCTAAGAGGGAGCAGTGTGTACTAGTGGGGAGCAGTATGTACTAGGAGGGAGCAGTATGTTCTAAGAGGGAGCAGTGTGTACTAGTGGGGAGCAGTATGTACTAGGAGGGAGCAGTATGTACTAGGAGGGAGCAGTGTGTACTAGTGGGGAGCTGTATGTACTAGGAGGGAGCAGTAGGTACTCGGAGGGAGCAGTATGTACTAGGAGGGAGCAGTATGTACTGGGAGGGAGCAGTGTGTACTAGGAGGGAGCAGTATGTACTAGTGGGGAGCAGTATGTACTGGGAGGTAGCAGTATGTACTAGGAGGGAGCAGTGTGTACTAGGAGGGAGCAGTATGTACTAGGAGGGAGCAGGTTTTACAAGGGTAGAGCAGTGTGTACTAGTGGGGAGCAGTATGCACTGGGAGGGAACAGTATGTACTGGGAGGGAGCAGTGTGTACTAGGAGGGAGCAGTATGTACTAGGAGGGAACAGTATGTACTATGAGGGAGCAGTATGTACTAGGAGGGAGCAGTGTGTACTGGGAGGGAGCAGTATGTACTGGGAGGGAGCAGTATGTACTAGGAGGGAGCAGTCTGTACTAGGAGGGAGCAGAATGTACTAGGAGGGAGCAGTATGTACTAGGAGGGAGCAGTATGTACTAGGAGGGAGCAGTGTGTACTAGGAGGGAGCAGTGTGTACTAGGAGGGAGCAGTATGTACTCGTGGGGGGCAGTATGTACTAGGAGGGAGCAGTATGTACTAGGAGGGAGCAGTGTGTACTAGGAGGGAGAAGTATGTACTAGGAGGGAGCAGTATGTACTAGGAGGGAACAGTATGTACTGGGAGGGAGCAGTATGTACTAGGAGGGAGCAGTATGTAATAGGAGGGAGCAGTATGTACTAGTGTGGAGCAGTATGTACTAGGAGGGAACAGTATGTACTAGTGGGGAGCAGTATGTACTAAGAGGGAGCAGTGTGTACTAGGGAGGGAACAGTATGTACTAGTGGGGAGCAGTATGTACTAGGAGGGGCAGTATGTACTAGGAGGGAGCAGTATGTACTAGGAGGGAGCAGTATGTACTAGGAGGGAACAGTATGTACTAGCAGTATGTACTAGGAGGGAACAGTATGTACTAGGAGGGAGCAGTATGTACTAGTGGGGAGCAGTATGTACTAGGAGGGAGCAGTATGTACTAGGAGGGAACAGTGTGTACTAGTGTGGAGCAGTATGTACTAGGAGGGAACAGTATGTACTAGGAGGGAACAGTGTGTACTAGGAGGGAGCAGTATGTACTAGGAGGGAGCAGTATGTACTAGGAGGGAGCAGTATGTACTAGGAGGGAACAGTGTGTACTAGTGTGGAGCAGTATGTACTAGGAGGGAACAGTATGTACTAGGAGGGAACAGTGTGTACTAGTGTGGAGCAGTATGTACTAGGAGGGAACAGTATGTACTAGTGGGGAGCAGTATGTACTAGGAGGGAGCAGTATGTACTAGGAGGGAACAGTGTGTACTAGGAGGGAGCAGTATGTATTAGTGGGGAGCAGTATGTTCTAAGAGGGAGCAGTGTGTACTAGTGGGGAGCAGTATGTACTAGGAGGGAGCAGTATGTTCTAAGAGGGAGCAGTGTGTACTAGTGGGGAGCAGTATGTACTAGGAGGGAGCAGTATGTACTAGGAGGGAGCAGTGTGTACTAGTGGGGAGCTGCATGTACTAGGAGGGAGCAGTAGGTACTCGGAGGGAGCAGTATGTACTAGGAGGGAGCAGTATGTACTGGGAGGGAGCAGTGTTTACTAGGAGGGAGCAGTATGTACTAGTGGGGAGCAGTATGTACTGGGAGGTAGCAGTATGTACTAGTGGGGAGCAGTATGCACCTGGAGGGAACAGTATGTACTAGGAGGGAGCAGTAGGTACTCGGAGGGAGCAGTATGTACTAGGAGGGAGCAGTATGTACTAGGAGGGAGCAGTGTGTACTAGGAGGGAGCAGTATGTACTAGGAGGGAGCAGGTTTTACAAGGGTGGAGCAGTGTGTACTAGTGGGGAGCAGTATGCACCTGGAGGGAACAGTATGTACTGGGAGGGAGCAGTGTGTACTAGGAGGGAGCAGTATGTACTAGGAGGGAACAGTATGTACTATGAGGGAGCAGTATGTACTAGGAGGGAGCAGTGTGTACTGTACTAGGAGGGAGCAGTATGTACTAGGGGAGGGGCAGTATGTACTGGGAGGGAGCAGTATGTACTAGGAGGGAGCAGTCTGTACTAGGAGGGAGCAGAATGTACTAGGAGGGAGCAGTATGTACTAGGAGGGAGCAGTATGTACTAGGAGGGAGCAGTGTGTACTAGGAGGGAGCAGTGTGTACTAGGAGGGAGCAGTGTGTACTAGTGGGGGCAGTATGTACTAGGAGGGCAGTATGTACTAGGAGGGAACAGTATGTACTAGAGGGAGCAGTGTGTACTAGGAGGGAGCAGTATGTACTAGGAGGGAGCAGTATGTACTAGGAGGGAACAGTGTGTACTAGTGTGTGGGCAGTGTGTACTAGGAGGGAACAGTGAGTACTAGGAGGGAACAGTATGTACTAGGAGGGAACAGTGTGTACTAGTGTGGAGCAGTATGTACTAGGAGGGAACAGTATGTACTAGGAGGGAGCAGTATGTACTAGGAGGGAACAGTATGTACTAGTATGAGGGAGCAGTATGTACTAGGAGGGAGCAGTATGTACTAGGAGGAGCAGTATGTACTAGGAGGGAACAGTATGTACTAGTGTGGAGCAGTATGTACTAGGAGGGAACAGTATGTACTAGGAGGGAACAGTGTGTACTAGGAGGGAGCAGTATGTACTAGGAGGGAGCAGTATGTACTAGGAGGGAGCAGTATGTACTAGGAGGGAACAGTGTGTACTAGTGTGGAGCAGTATGTACTAGGAGGGAACAGTATGTACTAGGAGGGAACAGTGTGTACTAGTGTGGAGCAGTATGTACTAGGAGGGAACAGTATGTACTAGTGGGGAGCAGTATGTACTAGGAGGGAGCAGTATGTACTAGGAGGGAACAGTGTGTACTAGGAGGGAACAGTGTGTACTAGGAGGGAGCAGTATGTACTAGGAGGGAACAGTGTGTACTAGTGTGGAGCAGTATGTACTAGGAGGGAACAGTATGTACTAGGAGGGAACAGTGTGTACTAGGAGGGAGCAGTGTGTACTAGGAGGGAGCAGTATGTACTAGGAGGGAACAGTGTGTACTAGTGTGGAGCAGTATGTACTAGGAGGGAACAGTATGTACTAGGAGGGAACAGTGTATGTACTAGGAGGAGGGAACAGTATGTACTAGGAGGGGAGCAGTATGTACTAGGAGGGGGAGCAGTATGTACTAGGAGGGAACAGTGTGTACTAGTGTGGAGCAGTATGTACTAGGAGGAACAGTATGTACTAGGAGGGAACAGTGTGTACTAGTATGGAGCAGTATGTACTAGGAGGGAACAGTATGTACTAGTGGGGAGCAGTATGTACTAGGAGGGAACAGTGTGTACTAGTGTGGAGCAGTATGTACTAGGAGGGAACAGTATGTACTAGGAGGGAACAGTGTGTACTAGGAGGGAGCAGTGTGTACTAGGAGGGAGCAGTATGTACTAGGAGGGAACAGTGTGTACTAGTGTGGAGCAGTATGTACTAGGAGGGAACAGTATGTACTAGGAGGGAACAGTGTGTACTAGGAGGGAGCAGTATGTACTAGGAGGGGCAGTACAGCAGTATGTACTAGGAGGAGCAGTATGTACTAGGAGGGAACAGTGTGTACTAGTGTGGAGCAGTATGTACTAGGAGGGAACAGTATGTACTAGGAGGGAACAGTGTGTACTAGTATGGAGCAGTATGTACTAGGAGGGAACAGTATGTACTAGTGGGGAGCAGTATGTACTAGGAGGGAGCAGTATGTACTAGGAGGGAACAGTGTGTACTAGGAGGGAACAGTGTGTACTAGGAGGGAGCAGTATGTACTAGGAGGGAACAGTGTGTACTAGTGGGGAGCAGTATGTACTAGGAGGGAGCAGTATGTACTAGGAGGGAACAGTGTGTACTAGGAGGGAGCAGTATGTACTAGGAGGGAGCAGTATGTACTAGGAGGGAGCAGTATGTACTAGTGTGGAGCAGTATGTACTAGGAAGGAACAGTGTGTACTAGTGTGGAGCAGTATGTACTAGGAGGGAACAGTATGGACTAGTGGGGAGCAGTATGTACTAGGAGGGAGCAGTATGTACTAGGAGGGAGCAGTATGTACTAGGAGGGAGCAGCATGTACTAGGAGGGAACAGTATGTAATAGTGGGGAGCAGTATGTACTAGGAGGGAGCAGTATGTACTAGGAGGGAACAGTATGTACTAGGAGGGAGCAGTATGTACTAGGAGGGAACAGTATGTACTAGGAGGGAGCAGTATGTACTAGTGGGGAGCAGTATGTACTAGGAGGGAGCAGTATGTACTAGGAGGGAACAGTATGTACTGGGAGGGAGCAGTATGTACTAGGAGGGAGCAGTATGTAATAGGAGGGAGCAGTATGTACTAGTGTGGAGCAGTATGTACTAGGAGGGAACAGTATGTACTAGTGGGGAGCAGTATGTACTAAGAGGGAGCAGTGTGTACTAGGAGGGAACAGTATGTACTAGGAGGGAGCAGTATGTACTAGTGGGGAGCAGTATGTACTAGGAGGGAGCAGTATGTACTAGGAGGGAGCAGTATGTACTAGGAGGGAACAGTATGTACTAGGAGGGAGCAGTATGTACTAGGAGGGAACAGTATGTACTAGGAGGGAGCAGTATGTACTAGTGGGGAGCAGTATGTACTAGGAGGGAGCAGTATGTACTAGGAGGGAACAGTGTGTACTAGTGTGGAGCAGTATGTACTAGGAGGGAACAGTATGTACTAGGAGGGAACAGTGTGTACTAGGAGGGAGCAGTATGTACTAGGAGGGAGCAGTATGTACTAGGAGGGAGCAGTATGTACTAGGAGGGAACAGTGTGTACTAGTGTGGAGCAGTATGTACTAGGAGGGAACAGTATGTACTAGGAGGGAACAGTGTGTACTAGTGTGGAGCAGTATGTACTAGGAGGGAACAGTATGTACTAGTGGGGAGCAGTGTGTACTAGGAGGGAGCAGTGTGTACTAGGAGGGAACAGTGTGTACTAGGAGGGAGCAGTATGTATTAGTGGGGAGCAGTATGTTCTAAGAGGGAGCAGTGTGTACTAGTGGGGAGCAGTATGTACTAGGAGGGAGCAGTATGTTCTAAGAGGGAGCAGTGTGTACTAGTGGGGAGCAGTATGTACTAGGAGGGAGCAGTATGTACTAGGAGGGAGCAGTGTGTACTAGTGGGGAGCTGTATGTACTAGGAGGGAGCAGTAGGTACTCGGAGGGAGCAGTATGTACTAGGAGGGAGCAGTATGTACTGGGAGGGAGCAGTGTTTACTAGGAGGGAGCAGTATGTACTAGTGGGGAGCAGTATGTACTGGGAGGTAGCAGTATGTACTAGTGGGGAGCAGTATGCACCTGGAGGGAACAGTATGTACTAGGAGGGAGCAGTAGGTACTCGGAGGGAGCAGTATGTACTAGGAGGGAGAAGTATGTACTAGGAGGGAGCAGTGTGTACTAGGAGGGAGCAGTATGTACTAGGAGGGAGCAGGTTTTACAAGGGTGGAGCAGTGTGTACTAGTGGGGAGCAGTATGCACCTGGAGGGAACAGTATGTACTGGGAGGGAGCAGTGTGTACTAGGAGGGAGCAGTATGTACTAGGAGGGAACAGTATGTACTATGAGGGAGCAGTATGTACTAGGAGGGAGCAGTGTGTACTGGGAGGGAGCAGTGTGTACTGGGAGGGAGCAGTATGTACTGGGAGGGAGCAGTATGTACTAGGAGGGAGCAGTCTGTACTAGGAGGGAGCAGAATGCACTAGGAGGGAGCAGTATGTACTAGGAGGGAGCAGTATGTACTAGGAGGGAGCAGTGTGTACTAGGAGGGAGCAGTGTGTACTAGGAGGGAGCAGTGTGTACTAGTGGGGGGCAGTATGTACTAGGAGGGAGCAGTATGTACTAGGAGGGAGCAGTGTGTACTAGGAGGGAGAAGTATGTACTAGGAGGGAGCAGTATGTACTAGGAGGGAACAGTATGTACTGGGAGGGAGCAGTATGTACTAGGAGGGAGCAGTATGTACTAGGAGGGAGCAGTATGTACTAGGAGGGAGCGGTATGTACTTGGAGGGAACAGTATGTACTAGTGGGGAGCAGTGTGTACTAGGAGGGAGCAGTATGTACTAGGAGGGAGCAGTATGTACTAGGAGGGAACAGTGTGTACTAGTGTGGAGCAGTGTGTACTAGGAGGGAACAGTGAGTACTAGGAGGGAACAGTATGTACTAGGAGGGAACAGTGTGTACTAGTGTGGAGCAGTATGTACTAGGAGGGAACAGTATGTACTAGTGGGGAGCAGTATGTACTAGGAGGGAGCAGTGTGTACTAGGAGGGAACAGTATGTACTAGGAGGGAGCAGTATGTACTAGTGGGGAGCAATATGTACTAGGGGGAGCAGTATGTACTAGGAGGGAGCAGTATGTACTAGGAGGGAACAGTATGTACTAGGAGGGAGCAGTATGTACTAGGAGGGAACAGTATGTACTAGGAGGGAGCAGTATGTACTAGTGGGGAGCAGTATGTACTAGGAGGGAGCAGTATGTACTAGGAGGGAACAGTGTGTACTAGTGTGGAGCAGTATGTACTAGGAGGGAACAGCATGTACTAGGAGGGAACAGTGTGTACTAGGAGGGAGCAGTTTGTACTAGGAGGGAGCAGTATGTACTAGGAGGGAGCAGTATGTACTAGGAGGGAACAGTGTGTACTAGTGTGGAGCAGTATGTACTAGGAGGGAACAGTATGTACTAGGAGGGAACAGTGTGTACTAGTGTGGAGCAGTATGTACTAGGAGGGAACAGTATGTACTAGTGGGGAGCAGTATGTACTAGGAGGGAGCAGTATGTACTAGGAGGGAACAGTGTGTACTAGGAGGGAACAGTGTGTACTAGGAGGGAGCAGTATGTACTAGGAGGGAACAGTGTGTACTAGGAGGGAGCAGTATGTACTAGGAGGGAGCAGTATGTACTAGGAGGGAACAGTGTGTACTAGGAGGGAGCAGTGTGTACTAGGAGGGAGCAGTATGTACTAGGAGGGAGCAGTATGTACTAGGAGGGAACAGTGTGTACTAGGAGGGAGCAGTGTGTACTAGGAGGGAGCAGTATGTACTAGGAGGGAGCAGTATGTACTAGGAGGGAACAGTATGTACTAGTGGGGAGCAGTATGTACTAGGAGGGAGCAGTATGTACTAGGAGGGAGCAGTATGTACTAGGAGGGAACAGTATGTACTAGTGGGGAGCAGTATGTACTAGGAGGGAGCAGTATGTACTAGGAGGGAACAGTGTGTACTAGTGTGGAGCAGTATGTTGGGGTATTTTTGGTGCGTTTTCTGGAGGTTTGTGCGTGTGTGCGCATTTGTGTGTGTGTGTGTGTGCTTGTGCGTGTGTGTTTCGCAGCAATTTTAGTTGTAGTCTAAACCAATCCTTCTGTTCTTCGCTGCTGCTCACAGAGGATATACATGTATTACTCCGTGAAGAAGAACTCCCACTACTCTCCATACTGTAATACATTCACACATTCACGATGACTGGGAAGGTCAAACTTGGGAAATAGAATCAAATGACTGCTATTCAGCTGTAGTGAGTCCTGGGTTATTTACTGACTGCATTTCTTCCCGACAGCTGGGCATGGCATGTCATTTACATGAAATGTGAGGCTTTTCCCCCCAGTCAAGGAGCTACTGATAATCTCCCTGCGTTTATCATACTTACTGTAGGGAGGCTTGGACCACCGCTATAGGGATATTGCTGTGTGTGTGTGTGTGGCTCTTTTTCTCTCCCTTTCTTGACATAGGTAATTGTCATTGCTATCAGAACACCCCCCTCCCCCACACACACACACACACACACACACACACACACCGACCTCATTCCAGGTAACGTTGATCCGAAGCAGTCTTATAGAGCGCTGGACCATTAGCCTTGAGGTTTTCAGATGGTTCTCTTTATATTCTCTCTGTGTGTTCTATGAGATTAGACCCATGATGTATGACCGGGTCCCAGCATAAAGGATGGCCCTTAACTATGGCCCGGAATGGCTTCCTCCTCTTTGAAGGAATCCAATGCCCATCCAATATGACAGAGACAAATTACCACCATTAGGGCTCCGATTCCTACAGTTTCACTATGTTGGAAAACCTTTGACCTCTAAATAAGGCCAGGCATTTGTCAGAGAGCAGATCAAGCCACTTTGAGCCACACAGAGCTACAAAACCCTGAACCTCCTGTGATGGCATCGCTACGTTATTGTTATGGCAGAAGGCTATAGGAAAGGAAGGAGAGCGTCTATGGGCCTACATGTGTCTCCTCCATACAGAGGTTGTCTATCCCATCCCCTCAGAGCTATACTAAATAACAACACCCCCACTCTCAATGTCCCTGGCAGAGGGCTGAAACTTTAATGGGGTTGTGCTAGTTAAGATAGTCCAGAGAGGTGGGCAGACACTGTGGTATTTCAACAAATGTCAGCGGGAAGACTTTGATCCACTCTTCTGTCTGATATCAGAGGATGAGAGGAGAGATGGCCTACTCATCTCACTGTCTGTCCCAAGAGAGAGAGAGAGAGAGAGAGAGAGAGGGGGAGAGAGAGAGAGAGAGAGAGAGAGAGAGAGAGAGAGAGAGAGAGAGGGGAAGAATGAAGAGCAATACAGAGAGAGAGAGAGAGAGAGAATAAGGAGGATGGAGGCAAATAGAGAGTGTGAGTGAAAAATAAAAAAAGAAAGATACCAAAGAGGAGAAGGAGAGGGACATAGAGAGATGAGGAAAGAAAGAGAAACAAGAGATGGAAAGAAGTATATGGGTAGAGGGGGATGTAAGAGAAAGGAACAAGCACAACTTTACTAAAAACCTCTATCCTTGAGTTAGGCCAGATAAAGATTTTGGAAATACACAAGACCCTGCTTTCATTGGGTAGAGGTAGAGAGGTGAGAGTGGGTTTGAAGTATGTTACTGACGCATGTCTCCCAGACATGAGAGTGCATGAGATCCATTAAAATAAGGAGAGAGAGAGATGTAAGTGGCTACCAAATTGATACGGGAGGGATGTCAAATGGATTAACTGAGGAAGGAAAGTAGGGGGAATGGGTGAGAGGAACATGGGGAATGTGAGGGGAGGAGAGTGGAAAGGAAATAAAGAGGTACATGTCTCTAACTTTTGGGGCATGAACAACGTTGTGGGTTCAATGCCCATATTAACCATTACTGTGGGATAGGTGAGTTAAAATACAGTGAGTTTCTTTGGGAAAACTAGAAACATCTGTTTGATGTCCATGTGTACCTCTATCATCAGAGGGTAGATAAGGTAAGGGGCCATTGAGAGGGTGTGGATGAGGAAGGGAATCACTAAAGGACTATGCCAGGTGAGAATGTCAAAGAGAACACAGAGAGGTCATGGGTGGGTAAGGGGAGCACTGACTGAGGTTGGCGAGAGGGCACCAGAGCTGTTACTGCCAGACTGAACAGCTTGCTTCTGTTGTCTATGCCCCTGCCGTTGGGACGCCATTTTCCACGGACAGGTTGGTTGATGTGCTCAGCCGGGCATAGTTTCCACATATGCCAGGGTAAACCAGGAAACTGTGCTGTATACAAGGACATGAGGGCTCTAAATCTCCCAGCAGAAGAACAAAGCTCAACCCAGATACATCCCTTTCACTCAGCACAACACTGGTGAGGCAGGATGACTATTTGCATGCTGTATCCAACCACTGCTGCACTGCAGGCAACAACCTAACACAGCCAATTGATCCAATCCTCCATCTAGATGATATGACAACATTTTGTTTGAGCTATTAAATGTCTTGGAAGAATAGATACAACCATATCAGATCTATTTTGTTTAGTGATGTCTATTGATCTGTCTCCATCGCAATGTTTCCCCATGATATATATTTTTTCTAGCTCTCTCTCTCTCTCTCTCTCTCTCTCTCTCTCTCTCTCTCTCTCTCTATATATATATATATATATATATCCCTCTCTCCCTCTATCCCTCTCTCTCTCTCTATCTCTCTCTCCCTCTCTCTCTCTCCCTCGCTCCCTCTCTCTCTCTCTCTCTCTCTCTCTCTCGCCCTCTCTCTCTCTCGCCCTCTCTCTCTCTATCTATCTAGCTCTAGCTCTCTCCCTGATCTTTCTCTCTCTATCAACCTCTTAGATCTCAATCTCTCTCTCTATGCATCTCTCTCTCTCTCTCTCTCTCTCTCTCTCTCTCTCTCTCTCTCTCTCTCTCTCACTCTCTCTATCAATTCAATTCAATTTCAACTTCATTAGACTTTATTGGCAATGAATAAAAGATGTTGTGTAAATCAAAAAAGAGTGATACAAGTGATGAACTAGACTATACTGGTGAGGCAGAAGCAGGTAGAGACATAGTTAGGAGCCATAATAGCAATAACTTTGACAACAACACTTAAGAGAATCAAATGAGGAGAAGTAATGAGAAAATGTAGAGGAGAGGAGAGAGAAGAAATCAATTAGGTGTTAATCTACCGTCTCTCAGTCTCAGGTTGGTGACGGGACAAATCCTATTGTTCTCTCTCTCATTCTTTTGTAATACTCATCTGTTTAGCCTAAGTGCCTTAAAAGTCAAAACAGGCTCTATTTTCTCTCTCTTTCTCTCTCTCCCTCTCTCTCTGAAGAATGTTTCTCTCTCTCTCTCTCTCTCTCTCTCTCTCTCTCTCTCTCTCATTCTCTCTCATTCCACATGAATGGTTAAAATGAAGTGCTTTTAGAAGTTGAAACAGCCTCTAATTCTCTCTACCTCTCTCTCTCTCTCTCTCTCTGAAGGATGATCTCTCTCTCGGAATCTCTCTCTCTCTGAAGGATGATCTCTCTCTCTGAATCTCTCTCTCTGTCTCTCTCTCTCTGAAGGATGATTTCTCTCTCTCTGGATCTCACTCTGTCCCTCTCTGAATCTCTCTCTGTCTCTCTCTCTGAAGGATGATCTCTCTCTCTCTCTGAAGGATGATCTCTCTCTGTCTCTCTCTCTCTGAATCTCTCTCCCTCTCTGAAGGATGAGATCTCTCTCTGAATCTCTCTCTCTGTTTCTCTCTCTGAATCTCTCTCTCTCTGTCTCTCTCTCTGAAGGATGATCTCTCTCTGAAGGATGATCTCTCTCTCTCTCTGAATATCTCTCTCTGTCTCTCTTTCTGAACGTTGATCTCTCTCTCTGAATCTCTCTCCCTCTCTGAAGGATGAGATCTCTCTCTGAATCTCTCTCTCTGTTTCTCTCTCTCTGAAGGATGATCTCTCTCTGAAGGATGATCTCTCTCTCTCTGAATCTCTCTCTCTGTCTCTCTTTCTGAAGGATGATCTCTCTCTGAATCTCTCTCTCTCTCTCTCTGAAGGATGATCTCTATCTCTCTCTCTCTCTCTCGCTCTCTCTCTCTGAAGGATGATCTCTCTCTCTGAATCTCTCTCTCTCTCTCTCTCTCTCTCTCTCTCTGAAGGATAATTTCTCTCTCTGAATCTCTCTCTCTCTCTCTCTCTGAAGGATGATTTCTCTCTCTCTCGCTCTCTCTCTCTCTCTCTCTCTCTCTCTGTGTGTGAGTCTCTCTCTCACACTATCTCTCTCTATATCAGATATCTCTCTCAGATCTCTATCTCTCGCTCTCTCTAGCTCTCTCTCTATCTAGCTTTCTCTCTCTAGCTCTCTCTTCGATCTTTCTCTCTCTGCATCTCTCTATCTCCCTCCCCCCTCTCTCTCAGCATCTCTCTCTCTATCTCTCTAGCTCTCTCTATCTAGCTCTAGCTCTCTCCCTGATCTTTCTCTATCTATCGACCTCTCTTAGATCTCAATCTTTCTCTCTATGCATCTCTCTCTCTCTCTCTCTCTCTCTCTCTCTCTCAGATGCTGTCATATTCCTCTCCCAGCTGAAATATGGAAAGCTTTGTCTGGCTTTAGGGAGCTCAGTGAGCAGTAAACATTTAACAGTGGTGTTGGGGACCATAAAAACAAGCATTTTCAACTCAAACCTAAATTCTCCTTTAATAAGGTCATGGATTCACTGAGAGAAGAAGTGGCTTGTGAAGGGGAGTGTACGTGTATGCGTGTGTGCATCTTGCGTGTGCGTGAGTGCATGTGCTGTGTGTATTTGCGTCTGCATTCTGGTGTGCTTCATGTGTGTGTAAGTACGTATATTGTCAAACGGCATTCAATAATCAATTTATTTATGATTAAACACCTTCTTGTGACTAAACCGATCATATCTGTTCTGTGAACAAGACAAACAAGACTTTGCGTTGTCCCAGACTCTATCTCCCTAACCTGCTGACTGCTGACCCCAGGCATCTGTTAAGTTCCTCTGCCCCACCACCTCTAATGAAACATCTGCCTGCTAGCTCTTTGAGCGCGGCTGCACTTGTAATTACAACTGCATTATCTTGCTAATTATGTGGCTGTGTTAGTGCATGTCTGTGTTCACTGTGTTTGTGTTCACTGTGTTAGTGCATATCTGTGTTTGCTGTGTTAGTGCATGTCTGTGTTCACTGTGTTTGTGTTCACTGTGTTAGTGCATGTCTGTGTTCGCTGTGTTAGTGCATGTCTGTGTTCACTGTGTTAGTGCATGTCTGTGTTCACTGTGTTAGTGCCTGTCTGTGTTCACTGTGTTAGTGCATGTCTGTATTCACTGTGTTAGTGCATGTCTGTATTCACTGTGTTAGTGCATGTCTGTATTCACTGTGTTAGTGCATGTCTGTGTTCACTGTGTTAGTGCATGTCTGTATTCACTGTGTTAGTGCATGTCTGTGTTCACTGTGTTAGTGCCTGTCTGTGTTCACTGTGTTAGTGCATGTCTGTATTCACTGTGTTAGTGCATGTCTGTATTCACTGTGTTAGTGCATGTCTGTATTCACTGTGTTAGTGCATGTCTGTGTTCACTGTGTTAGTGCATGTCTGTGTTCACTGTGTTAGTGCATGTCTGTATTCACTGTGTTAGTGCATGTCTGTATTCACTGTGTTAGTGCATGTCTGTGTTCACTGTGTTAGTGCATGTCTGTGTTCACTGTGTTAGTGCATGTCTGTGTTCACTGTGTTAGTGCATGTCTGTGTTCACTGTGTTAGTGCATGTCTGTGTTCACTGTGTTAGTGCATGTCTGTGTTCACTGTGTTAGTGCATGTCTGTGTTCACTGTGTTAGTGCATGTCTGTGTTCACTGTGTTAGTGCCTGTCTGTATTCACTGTGTTAGTGCATGTCTGTGTTCACTGTGTTAGTGCATGTCTGTGTTCACTGTGTTAGTGCATGTCTGTGTTCACTGTGTTGGTGCATGTCTGTGTTGGCTTTGTTAGTGCATGTCTGTGTTCACTGTGTTAGTGCATGTCTGTGTTCACTGTGTTAGTGCATGTCTGTGTTCACTGTGTTAGTGCATGTTTGTGTTCACTGTGTTAGTGCATGTCTGTGTTCACTGTGTTAGTGCATGTCTGTGTTCACTGTGTTAGTGCATGTCTGTATTCACTGTGTTAGTGCATGTCTGTGTTCACTGTGTTAGTGCATGTCTGTGTTCGGGTATGTTGGAAATTGGTGTGTAGCACACGTGTGTTGAATGTTTATGTTAGTTGGTAAGTTTTTGTAGGCCTGGGGGAGTGAGTTTGTGTGTGTGTGTGTGTGTGTGTGTGTGTGTGTGTGTGTGTGTGTGTGTGTGTGTGTGTGTGTGTGTGTGTGTGCATATCTATGTGAATACGTTTGCCTGCATGCCTGTGAGTGTATAGTTGTGTCTGTATCTGTGGCCTTTGCAGACTTCCTAGATTCTCTTGACTGTAGCTGATTAATAGAACCTCACACTGTTTCATCCACAGCCTGTCACCTTGTCAGTACGCCTCTCTCCCCTGCAGCTGCTTCTTTCAGGAGTGGTTTCCTCTAGTAACCTCTGCCATTCTCTCCTCCCTGGGCGGAAGGCACCTTATACAGTAGCGCCGGCTGGTCAGAGTGATTGCAGGGGAATCTACAAGTATAAAGAATTAATATGGCTGGCGGTCTGTGACTCATGCTGTGGTTGGGCAGAGACCTGTCCACGGTGAGGCAAGATGGGAATAGGCAATATCGAGACTTCTACACCTTGGTACCTTTTCACCATTCACAATTATTTTGGCTGACAGACAGAGAGAGAGGGAGAGAGAGAGAGAGAGAGAGAGATGCGGGTTGGAAAGAGGAGGAGGGAGAAGCTGGGAGGGAAGGAGAGAGAGACAAAGGCAGTGACAGATAGACAGACAGAGAGAGAGAGACAGTGAGATGGGGAAAGAGAGATGGACACAAAGGGTGAGAGCTAGAGAGTTTCTTTGTTTATTCTTTATGTCAAAAAGTAAAGGCCTTGAACAACTGCACTAGTGTGAGAGTACTCAGTAACAGGGATGGAGGATTAGAGAGGGTAAAAGAGAGAAATACTAGATAGTGCAAATGAAAGAGGAAAAAACAGGCAGAGAAAGAAATACAAAGAGAGAGAAATATAGAGTGGGGGCAGCAGCCTACAGAAGGAAGTGAAAACAAATAAATTAGAAATACAGTGTATAGATCCACTATCTGCTGTACTGAGGTCAGGTAAAGGTCACCTTGGACCCGGCCCCGGGCCCTCATAGGCACATTCAGCAGATGTAAACGCTGCGCTGAGGTCAGATCCAGAGGCGGACACGGTGGGGCTTTGTGTTCAGAGCCCTGCCAAATCCCCAGGCCCAGGATCAGATGAATTAGAATGGAACGCACAAGAGCTATAGGTCCCAGCCTCGGGCTGGACTTAGCATTAACATAAACAGAGGAAAGGAGGGCGGGAGGAGAGGAGAGGAGGGAAGAGTGGGCAATTTAAAACCTGTTGTAGATAATCTGTTACATGTATTATTTTTTTATTAATTCAAATAGAAAAAATCATAGAATATGCAAACACAGTATTTGATGTACTAATAGTGAATAAATATACCTATTGCAATCTTTAATCTTCAATAAATCTAGTGGGAGGTAGAGATTTGGGGGTGGGCCAAATATTTTGATGTGAAAAATACAGTACCAGTCAAAAGTGTCACGAATCCCGCTTCCTGAGTCTGTGTTTGCCTGTGTTTCTGTCCTGGAGGGGGTTTCCGGGCGAATTAGCTTGTTGGGAGATCGATGTTCACCCGCACCTGTATCCCATCAGTAATCTGCACACCTGTCCTGATCATCACCTCTCCCCTTCAAAAGCTCTGACCTGACATCCATTCCCTGCCGGATCGTTAGCCATGAACAGTATGTTGTGCCATAGTATCAGCCTCAAGTTGGATAGAATTTGTTTTGTTGTTTTTTACGTATTGTTTGCCTTAAACTTACCTCCGTTTGTTCTGTCTTCAGTTACTCACCCGGATCATTTACCCCATTCCCGCCTGGTCGTCGGAGGATTCCACTACCCCATTGGATCCACCTATTTACTCCCATCAACTCACCACCGCTGCCCGCTACGCCACCTGGATATATCTACCCATTCACATTCACTTGTAAATAAATACTCACCTTCTTCCTACTCTCCTTGTCCTGGTCTGCTTCTGGGTTCGATTTTGAAAGAACGTGACAAAAAGTTTGGACACACCTACTCATTCAAAGGTTTTTCTTTATTTTTTACAATTTTCTACATTGTAGAATAATAGTGAAGACATCAAAACTATGAAATAACACATGGAATCATGTAGTAACCAAAAAAGTGTTATATTTAATATTTTTGATTCTTCAAAGTAGCCACCCTTTGCGTTGATGACAGGTTTGCAAAATCTTGGCATTCTCTCAACCAGCTTCATGAGGAATGCTTTTCTAACAATCTGGAAGGAGGTCCCACATATGCTGAGCACTTGTTGGCTGCTTTTCCTTCGCTCTGTGAACGAGTTGGTCCAACTAATCCCAAACCATCTCAATTGGGTTTAAGTCGCGTGATTGTGGAGGCCAGGTCATCTGATGCAGCACTCCATCACTCTCCTTCTTGGTCAAATAGCCTTTACACAGCCTGGATTAGTGTTGGGTCATTGTCCTGTTGAAAAAAAATTATAGTCCCACTCAGTGGCGATTTTAGCATGTAAATCTTGGTGGGGCGAATAAAAAAAAAAAATCATGTTTTAGATGCATGCCAGCAAATCCACTACACTACACAACACAACACTAAACAATACATTCATTGCACTATAACGGTGACAGGTGGTGCCCGCACACTGTTAGGGCCTACATAAAGCTGTCCCAACAGCAGAGTCCCAACAGCAGAGTCCCAACATCTTACCACTGCTACACCTGGCTATCAGCAGAGCCTTGTCTGGCAGCGAAACAGTTAATTCAGCCTCATTTACTGCCTTTTAAAAAACATAGCTGACATGGCTGACTTGCTTAACCTGTTGCGACGAGCAATCCCGTATCCGGGAGCGTAATTATAGCCTTTGAAGAACTTCGGATGTTTTCAATGAGGAGACTCTCAGTTAGATAGCAAATGTTCAGTTTTTCCCAAAAGTTTATTTGTGTAGGAGAAATCACTCCGTTTTGTTCATCACGTTTGGATAAGAAAAAAAAACGAAAATTCAGTCATTACAACGGCAAACTTTTTTCCAAATTAACTCCATAATATCGACAGAAACATGGCAAACGTTGTTTAGAATCAATCCTCAATGTGTTTTTCACATATCTATTCGATGATAAATCACTCATGGCAGTTTGGTTTCTCCTCTGAACAAAATTGAAAAATGCACGCACCTGGAGATTACGCAATAGTTTCGACGGAGGACACCGAGCGGACACCTGGTAAATGTAGTCTCTTATGGTCAATTTTCCAATGATATGCCTACAAATACGTCACAATGCTGCAGACACCTTGGGGAAACAACAGAAAGTGTAGGCTCATTCCTTGCGCATTCACAGCCATATAAGGAGACATTGGAACACAGCGCATTCAAAATCTGGCTCACTTCCTGTATGAAATTTCATCTTGGTTTCGCCTGTAGCATTAGTTCTGTGGCACTCACAGACAATATCTTTGCAGTTTTGGAAACGTCAGAGTGTTTTCTTTCCAAAGCTGTCAATTATATGCATAGTCGAGCATCTTTTCGTGACAAAATATCTTGTTTAAAACGGGAACGTTTTTCATCCAAAAATGAAATACTGCCCCCAGAGGTTCAAGAGGTTAAACAAATGTGGGTTCTACTCACAATTGAGATGTACACACTATAAGGGAACGATGAGCGAATAAAAGGCAATCCATAATTTCGATCAAGACATTAAGTGTGCCTTGAATTCTAAATAAATCATTGACAGTCTCACCAACAAAGCACCCCCACACTATCACACCTCCTCCTCCATGTTTCACGGTAGGAACCACACATGTGGAGATCATCCGTTCCCTTACTCTGCATCTCACAAAGACACGGTGGTTGGAACCAAAAATCTCAGAGCAAAGGACAGATTTCCACCGGTCTAATGTCCATTGCTCGTGTTTATTGGCCCAAGCAAGTCTCTTCATCTTTGTGTCCTTTAGTAGTGGTTTCTTTGCAGCAATTCGACTATGAAGGACTGATTCACGCAGTCTTTTCTGAACAATTGATGTTGAGATGTGTCTGTTACTAGAACTCTGGGAAGCATTTATTTTTCCCTGCAATGAACTTATCCTCTGCAGCAGAGGTAACTCTGTGTCTTCTTTTCCTATGGTGGTCCAAATGAGAGCCAGTTTCATCATAGCGCTTGATGGTGTTTGCGACTGCACTCGAAGAAAATGTTCCGCATTGGCTGACCTTCATGTCCTAAAGTAATGATGGACTGTCATTTCTCTTTGCTTATTTGAGCTGTTGTTGCCATAATATGGACTTGGTCTTTACCAAATAGGGATATCTTCTGTATACCACCCCTACCTTCTCACAACATAACTGATTGGCAAAAACACATGAAGAAGACATTCCACAAACTAACTTTTAACAAGGCACACCTGTTAATTGAAATGCATTCCAGGTGACTACATCATGGAGCTGGATTAGAGAATGACACGAGTGTGCAAAGCTGTCATCAAGGCAAAGGTTGGTGTCACGTGTGCCCCCTCTCTGACCTCTAGGTCACCAGGCTGCTCGTTATGTCGCACACCTGTCACCAGAGTTACGCGCATCTGCGCATAATGACACCCACCCGGACTCCATCACCTCCTTGATTATCTGCCCTTTATATTTCACTCCCTTTGATTTCTTCCCCAGTCGTCATTGTTTCAGTTTCTGTGTCATGTTGGTGCGCTGTTTGCGTTTCTTGTTGTGTTTATTAATTAATTAAATGTATTCACTCCCTGAACTTGCTTCCCGACTCTCAGCGTACATCGTTACAGGTGGCTACTTGAAAAGAATCTCAAATATAAAATATATTTTGATTTGTTAAAACCTTTTTTGTTTACTGCATGATTCCATATGTGTTATTTTATAGTTTTGATGTCTTCACTATTATTCTACAATGTAGAAAATAGTCAAAATAAAGAAAAACCCTGGAATGAGTAGGTGTATCCAAACTGGTCCTGTACATTGAAAAATATTAGTGTTTGAGGTATTGAGGGTGTAATTACTTGTTTATGAGTGACTGGGAAAGTTTGGAAACACTATTAATCAGCACTATTAAGTACCTACAGTTCATGCTTTTCTTCCCCTGAATGAATTTCATATTGACATCAATTGATTGCATCTTTCACACAAACGTTAGGATTAAGCCCTTTAGCAAACAATCAATTTGGTGCGGTACATTGGATTCTAAAGACGTAGACTATGGAGTCATCCAGGTGGATTCTAAAGACGTAGACTATGGAGTCATCCTGATGGATTCTAAAGACATAGACTATGGAGTCATCCTGATGGATTCTAAAGACGTAGACTATGGAGTCATCCAGTTGGATTCTAAAGATGTAGACTATGGAGTCATCCAGTTTGAGTCTAAAGACGTAGACTATGGAGTCATCCAGTTGGATTCTAAAGACGCAGACTATGGAGTCATCCAGTTGGATTCTAAAGACGTAGACTATGGAGTCATCCAGTTGGATTCTAAAGACGTAGACTATGGAGTCATCCAGTTGGATTCTAAAGACATAGACAATGGAGTCATCCAGTTGGATTCTAAAGACGTAGACTATGGAGTCATCAAGTTGGATTCTAAAGATGTAGACTATGGAGTCATCCAGTTGGATTCTAAAGACGTAGACTATGGAGTCATCCAGTTGGATTCTAAAGACATAGACTATGTAGTCATCCAGTTGGATTCTAAAGACGTAGACTATGGAGTCATCAAGTTGGATTCTAAAGACGTAGACTATGGAGTCATCCAGTTGGATTCTAAAGATTTAGACTCTGGAGGTATCCAGTTGGATTCTAAAGACGTAGACTATGGAGTCATCCAGTTTGAGTCTAAAGACGTAGACTATGGAGTCATCCAGTTGGATTCTAAAGACGTAGACTATGGAGTCATCCAGTTGGATTCTAAAGGCGTGAGACTATGGAGTCATCCAGTTGGATTCTAAAGACATAGACTATGGAGTCATCCAGTTGGATTCTAAAGATGTAGACTATTGAGTCATCCAGTTGGATTCTAAAGATGTAGACTATGGAGTCATCCAGTTTGAGTCTAAAGACATAGACTATGGACTCATCCAGTTGGATTCTAAAGACGTAGACTATGGAGTCATCCAGTTGGATTCTAAAGATTTAGACTCTGGAGGTATCCAGTTGGATTCTAAAGACGTAGACTATGCAGTCATCCAGTTGGATTCTAAAGACGTAGACCTTAGAGTCATCCAGTTGGATTCTAAAGACGTAGACTATGGAGTCATCCAGTTGGATTCTAAAGACGTAGACTATGGAGTCATCCAGTTGGATTCTAAAGACGTAGACTATGGAGTCATCCAGTTGGATTCTAAAGACATAGACTATGGAGTCATCCAGTTGGATTCTAAAGACGTAGACTATGGAGTCATCCAGTTGGATTATAAAGGCATGGACTATGCAGTCATCCAGTTGGATTCTAAAGACGTAGACTATGGAGTCATCCAGTTGGATTCTAAAAACGTAGACTATGGAGTCATCCAGTTGGATTCTAAAGACGTAGACTATGGAGTCATCCAGTTGGATTCTAAAGACGTAGACTATGGAGTCATCCAGTTGGATTCTAAAGACATAGACTATGTAGTCATCCAGTTGGATTCTAAAGACGTAGACTATGGAGTCATCAAGTTGGATTCTAAAGACGTAGACTATGGAGTCATCCAGTTGGATTCTAAAGATTTAGACTCTGGAGGTATCCAGTTGGATTCTAAAGACGTAGACTATGGAGTCATCCAGTTTGAGTCTAAAGACGTAGACTATGGAGTCATCCAGTTGGATTCTAAAGACGTAGACTATGGAGTCATCCAGTTGGATTCTAAAGACGTAGACTATGGAGTCATCCAGTTGGATTCTAAAGACATAGACTATGGAGTCATCCAGTTGGATTCTAAAGATGTAGACTATTGAGTCATCCAGTTGGATTCTAAAGATGTAGACTATGGAGTCATCCAGTTTGAGTCTAAAGACATAGACTATGGACTCATCCAGTTGGATTCTAAAGACGTAGACTATGGAGTCATCCAGTTGGATTCTAAAGATTTAGACTCTGGAGGTATCCAGTTGGATTCTAAAGACGTAGACTATGCAGTCATCCAGTTGGATTCTAAAGACGTAGACCTTAGAGTCATCCAGTTGGATTCTAAAGACGTAGACTATGGAGTCATCCAGTTGGATTCTAAAGACGTAGACTATGGAGTCATCCAGTTGGATTCTAAAGACGTAGACTATGGAGTCATCCAGTTGGATTCTAAAGACATAGACTATGGAGTCATCCAGTTGGATTCTAAAGACGTAGACTATGGAGTCATCCAGTTGGATTCTAAAGACATAGACTATGGAGTCATCCAGTTGGATTCTAAAGATGTAGACTATTGAGTCATCCAGTTGGATTCTAAAGATGTAGACTATGGAGTCATCCAGTTTGAGTCTAAAGACATAGACTATGGACTCATCCAGTTGGATTCTAAAGACGTAGACTATGGAGACATCCAGTTGGATTCTAAAGATTTAGACTCTGGAGGTATCCAGTTGGATTCTAAAGACGTAGACTATGCAGTCATCCAGTTGGATTCTAAAGACGTAGACCTTAGAGTCATCCAGTTGGATTCTAAAGACGTAGACTATGGAGTCATCCAGTTGGATTCTAAAGACGTAGACTATGGAGTCATCCAGTTGGATTCTAAAGACGTAGACTATGGAGTCATCCAGTTGGATTCTAAAGACATAGACTATGGAGTCATCCAGTTGGATTCTAAAGATGTAGACTATGGAGTCATCCAGTTGGATTCTAAAGACGTAGACTATGGAGTCATCCAGTTGGATTCTAAAGACATAGACTATGTAGTCATCCAGTTGGATTCTAAAGACGTAGACTATGGAGTCATCAAGTTGGATTCTAAAGACGTAGACTATGGAGTCATCCAGTTGGATTCTAAAGATTTAGACTCTGGAGGTATCCAGTTGGATTCTAAAGACGTAGACTATGGAGTCATCCAGTTTGAGTCTAAAGACGTAGACTATGGAGTCATCCAGTTGGATTCTAAAGACGTAGACTATGGAGTCATCCAGTTTGAGTCTAAAGACGTAGACTATGGAGTCATCCAGTTGGATTCTAAAGACGTAGACTATGGAGTCATCCAGTTGGATTCTAAAGACGTAGACTATGGAGTCATCCAGTTGGATTCTAAAGACATAGACTATGGAGTCATCCAGTTGGATTCTAAAGATGTAGACTATTGAGTCATCCAGTTGGATTCTAAAGATGTAGACTATGGAGTCATCCAGTTTGAGTCTAAAGACATAGACTATGGACTCATCCAGTTGGATTCTAAAGACGTAGACTATGGAGTCATCCAGTTGGATTCTAAAGATTTAGACTCTGGAGGTATCCAGTTGGATTCTAAAGACGTAGACTATGCAGTCATCCAGTTGGATTCTAAAGACGTAGACCTTAGAGTCATCCAGTTGGATTCTAAAGACGTAGACTATGGAGTCATCCAGTTGGATTCTAAAGACGTAGACTATGGAGTCATCCAGTTGGATTCTAAAGACGTAGACTATGGAGTCATCCAGTTGGATTCTAAAGACATAGACTATGGAGTCATCCAGTTGGATTCTAAAGACGTAGACTATGGAGTCATCCAGTTGGATTCTAAAGACATAGACTATGGAGTCATCCAGTTGGATTCTAAAGATGTAGACTATTGAGTCATCCAGTTGGATTCTAAAGATGTAGACTATGGAGTCATCCAGTTTGAGTCTAAAGACATAGACTATGGACTCATCCAGTTGGATTCTAAAGACGTAGACTATGGAGTCATCCAGTTGGATTCTAAAGATTTAGACTCTGGAGGTATCCAGTTGGATTCTAAAGACGTAGACTATGCAGTCATCCAGTTGGATTCTAAAGACGTAGACCTTAGAGTCATCCAGTTGGATTCTAAAGACGTAGACTATGGAGTCATCCAGTTGGATTCTAAAGACGTAGACTATGGAGTCATCCAGTTGGATTCTAAAGACGTAGACTATGGAGTCATCCAGTTGGATTCTAAAGACATAGACTATGGAGTCATCCAGTTGGATTCTAAAGACGTAGACTATGGAGTCATCCAGTTGGATTATAAAGGCATGGACTATGCAGTCATCCAGTTGGATTCTAAAGACGTAGACTATGGAGTCATCCAGTTGGATTCTAAAAACGTAGACTATGGAGTCATCCAGTTGGATTCTAAAGACGTAGACTATGGAGTCATCCAGTTGGATTCTAAAGACGTAGACTATGGAGTCTTCCAGTTGGATTCTAAAGACGTAGACTATGGATTCATCCAGTTGGATTCTAAAGACGTAAACTATGGAGTCATCCAGTTGTTGGTACAGTAGGAGGAAAATAATTAATAGTCACTGGCTGCATCCCAAATGGCACCCTGTTCCCTATATGGGGGTATTAAATTAAGTTTAAAGTTAAAAAAATGTTAAATATAAACACCCATAGGGTCAAAAGCTGTGCAGTATGTAGAGATTAGGGTGCAATTTGGGATGCACATGTGTAGGAAGTAGTGAGTCATCTCCATGGCTCTGTATGACAGTAAAGTCCTCTACTCCAATGATCTGAGGCCAAGGTACTGTAAGCCTGGAGACATACACACAGTAAGCTCCACAGAGAGGAGATGAGGGAGGGAGCGGTGCAGTGACAGGGAGGTGAGAGTGGTGAAAGCAAAATGAATGGAGGGATGGTGAAACATAGAGAGAGCGAGAGAGAGAGGGAGGGAGGGAGAGAGAGAGAAAGAGAGATATACAGGACAGGGAATATAGAGAGGGGAAAGAGGGGATGGAGAAAGAAGGTAAGGAAAACAACAGGAAGCAATAAATAAATTATGAGGGGGATTGAATGCGGTTGAGAGAGCGAAAGAGTCTCTTCTCCTCCTTTCCATGCTTTTCTGTGACAGACCAAAGTAAGGGTTACCATTGAAGCGCCTCAAAGCCCCCTTGTCTATGTAATCCAGGTAACGTGGCATGAATGAGCGATAGAACATCAAGCAAACCTCGCAACCGCCCACCAACGACTTGCACGCTAACTCACTATGCGGCAGCCACGACCGCCCCATGCCAGTCCCTCACCGCGTGCCGAGCAGCGCTTATCTGGGCTGACAAATCCTTCATTAAAAAACACTCTGTGGATTCACATGCATAAATCTCACAGGGCTACATGAGGATTGCTTGTTTATGTGTACGTGTCAGATTGTGGTGTGCAGTGAGAGAGTATGGAGTATGTTTGTGTTATGGGAGGGAGGTGTCTATATGTTTGTGTTATGGGAGGGGGTGTCTATATGTTTGTGTTATGGGAGGGGGGTGTCTATATGTTTGTGTTATGGGAGGGTGGTGTCTATATGTTTGTGTTATGGGAGGGGGTGTCTATATGTTTGTGTTATGGGAGGGGGTGTCTATATGTTTGTGTTATGGGAGGGGGTGTCTATATGTTTGTGTTATGGGAGGGGGTGTCTATATGTTTGTGTTATGGGAGGGGGTGTCTATATGTTTGTGTTATGGGAGGTGGGTGTCTATATGTTTGTGTTATGGGAGGGGGTGTCTATATGTTTGTGTTATGGGAGGGAGGTGTCTATATGTTTGTGTTATGGGAGGGTGTCTATATGTTTGTGTTATGGGAGGGGTGTCTATATGTTTGTGTTATGGGAGGTGGGTGTCTATATGTTTGTGTTATGGGAGGGGGTGTCTATATGTTTGTGTTATGGGAGGAGGTGTCTATATGTTTGTGTTATGGGAGGGGTGTCTATATGTTTGTGTTATGGGAGGTGGGTGTCTATATGTTTGTGTTATGGGAGGGGTGTCTATATGTTTGTGTTATGGGAGGGGGTGTCTATATGTTTGTGTTATGGGAGGGGTGTCTATATGTTTGTGTTATGGGAGGTGGGTGTCTATATGTTTGTGTTATGGGAGGGGTGTCTATATGTTTGTGTTATGGGAGGGGGTGTCTATATGTTTGTGTTATGGGAGGGTGGTGTCTATATGTTTGTGTTATGGGAGGGTGGTGTCTATATGTTTGTGTTATGGGAGGGGTGTCTATATGTTTGTGTTATGGGAGAGGGTGTCTATATGTTTGTGTTATGGGAGGGGGTGTCCATATGTTTGTGTTATGGGAGAGGGGTGTCTATATGTTTGTGTTATGGGAGGGGGTGTCTATATGTTTGTGTTATGGGAGGGGTGTCTATATGTTTGTGTTATGGGAGGGGTGTCTATATGTTTGTGTTATGGGAGGGGGTGTCTATATGTTTGTGTTATGGGAGGGGGTGTCTATATGTTTGTGTTATGGGAGAGGGTGTCTATATGTTTGTGTTATGGGAGGGTGGTGTCTATATGTTTGTGTTATGGGAGGGAGGTGTCTATATGTTTGTGTTATGGGAGGGGTGTCTATATGTTTGTGTTATGGGAGGGGGTGTCTATATGTTTGTGTTATGGGAGGAGGTGTCTATATGTTTGTGTTATGGGAGGGGTGTCTATATGTTTGTGTTATGGGAGGGGTGTCTATATGTTTGTGTTATGGGAGGGGTGTCTATATGTTTGTGTTATGGGAGGGAGGTGTCTATATGTTTGTGTTATGGGAGGGGTGTCTATATGTTTGTGTTATGGGAGGGGTGTCTATATGTTTGTGTTATGGGAGGGGGTGTCTATATGTTTGTGTTATGGGAGGGGTGTCTATATGTTTGTGTTATGGGAGGGGTGTCTATATGTTTGTGTTATGGGAGGGGTGTCTATATGTTTGTGTTATGGGAGGGTGTCTATATGTTTGTGTTATGGGAGGGGTGTCTATATGTTTGTGTTATGGGAGAGGGGTGTCTATATGTTTGTGTTATGGGAGGGGTGTCTATATGTTTGTGTTATGGGAGGGGGTGTCTATATGTTTGTGTTATGGGAGGCAGAGAGGAGGTGAGGAAAGAGGAGGTAGAGAGGAGGTGAGGAAGGAGGAGGGAGAGAGGGGTGAGGAAGGAGGAAGGAGGAGGAGGCAGAGAGGAGGTGAGGAAGGAGGCGGCAGAGAGGAGGTGAGGAAAGAGGAGGGAGAGAGGGATGAGGAAGGAGGAGGCAGAGAGGAGGTGAGGAAGGAGGAGGCAGAGAGGAGGTGAGGAAGGAGTTGAAAAGAAGTTGTTCCAAACGTCAAAGTGTTTATTGTTAAGTTTAGGCATTAACTCTGAATGTGTAAAGTTAGGGATAAGATCAGGCATTAACTCTGAATGTGTAAAGTTAGGGATAAGTTCAGGCATTAACTCTGGATGTGTAAAGTTAGGTATAGGTTCAGGCACTAACTCTGAATGTGTAAAGTTAGGGATAAGTTCAGGCATTAACTCTGAATGTGTTAAGTTAGGTAGAGGTTCAGGCACTAACTCTGAATGTGTAAAGTTAGGGATAAGTTCAGGCATTAACTCTGAATGTGTTAAGTTAGGTAGAGGTTCAGGCACTAACTCTGAATGTGTAAAGTTAGGGATAAGTTCAGGCATTAACTCTGGATGTGTAAAGTTAGGGATAAGTTCAGGCATTAACTCTGAATGTGTAAAGTTAGGTATAGGTTCAGGCACTAACTCTGAATGTGTAAAGTTAGGGATAAGTTCAGGCATTAACTCTGAATGTGTTAAGTTAGGTAGAGGTTCAGGCACTAACTCTGAATGTGTAAAGTTAGGGATAAGTTCAGGCATTAACTCTGGATGTGTAAAGTTAGGGATAAGTTCAGGCATTAACTCTGAATGTGTAAAGTTAGGTAGAGGTTCAGGCATTAACTCTGAATGTGTAAAGTTAGGGATAAGTTCAGGCATTAACTCTGAATGTGTAAAGTTAGGGATAAGTTCAGGCATTAACTCTGAATGTGTAAAGTTAGGGATAAGTTCAGGCATTAACTCTGAATGTGTAAAGTTAGGGATAAGTTCAGGCATTAACTCTGGATGTGTAAAGTTAGGGATAAGTTCAGGCATTAACTCTGAATGTGTAAAGTTAGAGATAAGTTCAGGCATTAACTCTGAATGTGTAAAGTTAGGGATAAGATCAGGCATTAACCTGTTGCTTCTACCCGGGACGCTTGCGTCCCAACTAGAGCTCTGGAAATGCAAATGCGCTACGCTAAATGCTAATAGTATTAGTTAAAACTCAAAAGTTCATTAAAATACACATGCAGGGTATCGAATTAAAGCTACACTCGTTGTGAATCCAGGCAACAAGTCAGATTTTTAAAATGCTTTTCGGCGAAAGCATGAGAAGCTATTATCTGATAGCATGCAACACCCCAAAAGACCCACAGGGGACGTAAACAAAATAATTAGCATTTCGGCGTTACACAAACCGCACAATAAAATAGAAAACATTTGTTCAGGCATTAACTCTGAATGTGTAAAGTTAGGGATAAGTTCAGGCATTAACTCTGAATGTGTAAAGTTAGGGATAAGTTCAGGTTCTTAAGGTTAGGCAATAACTCTGAATGGTTAAGGTAAGGGTTAACGTTTGCGAGAGGCTTAAAAAAAAAGCACTTTCTATTACTGGATTCAAACATGCAACCTTTGGAATCAGAGGCAGATCCTTACGCCCATCTACCATCCCAGTCCACAATACCATAGCAAATCCAAAACCTACTCGAAGGTTACAGCACTCACTGTTGCCCCTAGTGGCAGGTTTCCACGTCATCTCCCGACATCCTCAGACATGGATAGACGTTGAATACTGACTTGTATCACAGGTGACCTTGCTGGGTTTACCCGGCTTCAAGTGTGTGTGTGGGGATGTTTGCAGAGGGTGGTGTACATGGACAGTGTGTGTGTGTGTGTGTGTGTGTGTGTGTGTGTGTGTGTGTGTGTGTGTGTGTGTGTGTGTGTGTGTGTGTGCGTGCGTGCGTGCGTAGCACGGACTAGCAGAGGCCCACCCACCAGCTCCTCTCCTCTCTCTGAACCCAGGTGAGACAGACACTAGTTAGGATCAATCCCTCTCGCACACCCACTACCTTCCATCCTCTCCGCTCAGTTTGAATGGAGGAGTGAGGCGAGGTGGGGGGGCCTCTGACTGAGTTCACAGAGACACTTCTATGGTGCTGTCGTGTGTTTGATGGGCAGCCCACTCTGTGTGTTCAGCACTACGTGTGAGAGATACTCTGCGGTTTCTCTGGATGGTGTGTTTGCAGTGGGCTTTAGCGTGTCTGGTTTGTACAGGATGGTTGGTAGGATGGTGGCCTGCAGGAGAGCTGTATCTCTGCTGCCCCTCACAGGAGCTGACATGGAACTGCAGGTAGAGTGGTGGTGGAGGAGGCTGGGCTGATGTTCCTCGGCATAGCCCTCTGTCTTCCATTCTGTAAGTCATAGTCAGTTTCTCCCTCGCTTTCCCTCACTCATTACTCCACACACTCTCACTCGATAGTCTCTCTCTCTCAGTTATTCAGTAGCTAACATTAAGAGAGAGGTGCAACACTAACCAATCCCCAGTGAGCTGCACCACTTAAGGAAATACATTGAGTCTAATATGGTGACTATGAGCCCTGAAGATCCTTATAGAGCACTGTAAGGTGCTGACCACACCGCTCGCGTTACATGTGCAAGCGTTGCTAAATAAATGTGCACTTATATGTTATTCAATCATTTCATCCAAAGTGCTCGCACTCGTAAACGATTGTCTGCGTAGCCAGGCGATAAAATACAACTTGGTTATATTTTAGATGCTTGACGTGCTGCAAGACCCGTCTCTCCCATCCCCTCATTGGTTTTTAGAAGCATATACCAAAATGGATGATTGAAAGATGAACTCCACTCCAGTTGGTGGTGGTAATGCACCTTAAAGTTGGTTGCCCACCACCATATAACGTCCACAGAAGAAAAATAAGACTTAAGGAGGAGAGCTTACTAGAAACTAACTAGGTTTTCCCTTTTATCTGTGGATTAATTGTCGGAGTAGAGAACACACGATTTTGTGTGACTCAAAATGGGTCAAAATCCTACAAAGATCTGAAAACCTTGTGCATTTCAGGTAAAATAACAACCCAATGTGTATATCCCAGGACAAATTAGCTAGCAACAGCAAGCTAGCTCGCTAAATTGCCATACATGTTTAATGCTTTTGACTTGTCCCCAAATTAATATAGTTGGTTCAGAGTTTGCTTTGACGTTTTTTAACCTGCGTGTCCTGATCACATCTGGTGTGGATGGACAAAATCAATATGCACGCGATGACGCACGCACGTGCCCGGTGTAGTCAGCATGTAAAGGGTCACCAGGAGAAACAGTGTGAGTAGCCGTAGGTGCTCTCCATGGTCCTGAAAATAATCTCAAATTAGCTCTCTGTGCTCCTGAGCCTTGAAAAGGCCCCATAGAGTTAAAGCTCACTTTAAGTGGATGTTCCTAGAGACACAACATGACGTTATGAGATGCTCTCCGTGGTCCTAAACTCTCCGTGGCCCCATGCAGTTAAAAAACGGCTCTGATTGGTTGTGACCTGGAAAAATAACAAGGAGCTCCCCGGGTTCCTGAACAGACCACAGAGGCAAAAAGGACCTTTCTGTGGTGGTGAAAATATTAGACGTGGTTTAAGGGATCTGTCCGTGGTTCTGAACATTTTACTGCACAGTAAAAAGACTCAAAACTGCTTCAGCAAACAGCAAGAGGAGAGCCTTAGGCAGTTTTCAGATAAACACACACACACACAACACACACACACACACACACACACACACACACACACACACACACACACACACACACACACACAGCGATAATAGAGGAACATCCATTTAGGAAAGAGGAGAGCATTAGGGAGATTTAATTTGCTTAATGACGAACGCATCCCTCTTCTCTGTCTCTGTATGCCTATGCACTGTAGTGATGCATATTCCCCTCCGTCATATATCTCATCATGTTGAGGTCTGTCTCTCCATATTTCTCTGCATGTTGAGGTCTGTCTCTCCATATATCTCAGCATGTTGAGGTCTGTCTCTCCATATATCTCAGCATGTTGAGGTCTGTCTCTCCATATATCTCAGCATGTTGAGGTCTGTCTCTCCATATATCTCAGCATGTTGAGGTATGTCTCTCCATATATCTCAGCATGTTGAGGTATGTCTTTCCATATATCTCAGCATGTTGAGGTCTGTCTCTCCATATATCTCAGCATGATGAGGTCTGTCTCTCCATATATCTCAGCATGTTGAGGTCTGTCTCTCCATATATCTCAGCATGTTGAGGTCTGTCTCTCCATATATCTCAGCATGTTGAGGTCTGTCTCTCCATATATCTCAGCATGATGAGGTATGTCTCTCCATATATCTCAGCATGTTGAGGTCTGTCTCTCCATATATCTCAGCATGTTGAGGTCTATCTCTCCATATATCTCATCATGTTGAGGTCTGTCTCTCCATATATCTCAGCATGTTGAGGTCTGTCTCTCCATATATCTCAGCATGTTGAGGTCTGTTTCTCCATATATCTCATCATGTTGAGGTCTATCTCTCCATATATCTCATCATGTTGAGGTCTGTCTCTCCATATATCTCAGCATGTTGAGGTCTGTTTCTCCATATATCTCAGCATGTTGAGGTCTGTCTCTCCATATATCTCAGCATGTTGAGGTCTGTCTCTCCATATATCTCAGCATGTTGAGGTCTGTTTCTCCATATATCTCAGCATGTTGAGGTCTGTCTCTCCATATATCTCAGCATGTTGAGGTCTGTTTCTCCATATATCTCATCATGTTGAGGTCTATCTCTCCATATATCTCATCATGTTGAGGTCTGTCTCTCCATATATCTCAGCATGTTGAGGTCTGTTTCTCCATATATCTCAGCATGTTGAGGTCTCTCCATATATCTCAGCATGTTGAGGTCTGTCTCTCCATATATCTCAGCATGTTGAGGTCTGTCTCTCTTTTTGCTTATTCTTTTCCTGCTTTTCTTTCAGTTCTGCAGCTTTCTGCTTTACCCTCCTGGGGCAGTTCTGTCATTTTTATTTATTACATAATGTGAACAAAGTGAAATACACACACACATGAACACACACAATGCATATTGGGAAAAAAGTGCAGCTACACACACACAACTGCAGTCCTATGCTGTACACGTACCAACCAACACAGATTAAGTGCACAACATGAACACACACATACACACACAAATCAATGTGGCCTGTGTTCGACATCAAAGCAACGTCTGTACACCAAGCTGAAGGGCACGGCTGCACAGCTTAAGCAATTGACCAGCAACACTGCTCCCCACACACATGCTCACACACACACACACACACACACACACACACACACACACACACACACACACACACACACACACACACACACACACACACACACACACACACACACAGAGAGAGAGAGATAGCACTGATTGTTTCACTGCTTCTCAATCCAGTTCTGAAACAGTATGGCTTCCGTGGGAACTACACTAGAGCGGAAAACTCCAAAAGAACAGTTCAGGCTCTCAGTGAATAGCAACGAATTAACAATTTGTCATTAGCTTAGCACATTGTACACTTGCCTACGTCGCAAATCTCATTAAACACAGTTGGGAGTTAAATGAAACCACACTATTACTATTCTACACATGCATAAAGACGTGCAGCCATGCGTGGCAAGGCTCAATGATGGGCTTGTTTATCTGTGTGCCACCCACTTGTTTAGGTTGTACACCAATTTGTCCCGTCTAAACAGGTGATTTCTCTTCGTTAACGTGGAGGAGAACGAGTTGAGCTCGTGGCTTTTTGGGGTGTGTGTTTGTGTGTGTTTGTGTGTGTTGTCTAGGGGTTTAGAGGTTAGTTAGGCAGTGTTTCCCAAACTCCGTCCTGGGACCCCAAGGGGGGCCCGATTAGTTATTTGCCCTAGTACCACACAGCTCATTAAAATAATCAACTAATCATCAATCTTTCATTACTTGAATCAGCTACAGTTGAAGTCGGAAGTTTACATACAATTCGGTTGGAGTCATTAAAACTTGTTTTTCAACCACACCACACATTTCTTGTTAAGAAACTATAGTTTTGGCAAGTCGGTTAGGACATCTACTTTGTGCATGACACAAGTCATTTTTCCAACAATTGTTTACAGACAGATTATTTCACTTATAATTCACTGTATCACAATTCCAGTGGGTCAGAAGATTACATACACTAAATTGACTGTACCTTTAAACAGCTTGGAAAATTCCAGACAATTATGTCATGACTTTAGAAGCTTCTGATAGGCTAATTGGCATAATTTGAGTCAATTGGAGGTGTACCTGTGGATGCATTTCAAGGCCTACCTTTAGCCTCTTCGCTTGACATCATGGGAAAATCAAAAGAAATCAGCCAAGACCTCATAAAAAAATTTGTAGACCTCCACAAGTCTGGTTCATCCTTGGGAGCAATTTCCTGAAGGTACCTGTACAAACAAACAAAGTCAAGGTATTGGAGTGGCCATCACAAAGCCCTGCCCTCAATCCTACAGAAAATGTGTGGGCAGAACTGAAAAAGCGTGTGAGAGCAAGAAGGCCTACAAACCTGACTTAGTTACACCAGCTCTGTCAGGAGGAATGGGCTGAAATTCACCCAACTTATTGTGGGAAGCTTGTAGAAGGCTACCCAAAATGTTTGACCCAGGTTAAACAATTTAAAGGCAATGCTACCAAATACTAATTGAGTGTATGTAAACTTCTGACCCAATGGGAAAGTGATGAAATAAATACAATCTGAAATAAACAATTCTCTCTAATATTATTCTGACATTTCACATTCTTAAAATAAAGTGGTGATCCTATCTGACTGCAAATGGGTCTTCCAAATGGACAATGACCCCAAGCATACTTCCAGGGAATTTTTAAATGTCAAGAATGTCAATAATTGTAAAAAAAAATATTAAAAAATGTAGTTTACATGTATTTTGCTAAGGTGTATGTAAACTTCCGACTTCAACTGTATGTAGTGTTCGGGGCAACAACCAAAACGTGCCCCCCTTGGGGTCCTGAGGAACGAGTTTGGGAAACACTGAAGTAGAGAGAGAGAGATAGAGAGAGAGAGAGAGAGAATAATTTGGAGTGAGAAAATAAGAGTGAGTGAGAGTGAGAGAGTGAGTGAGAGTGAGAGAGAGTGAGTGAGAGTGAGAGTGAGAGAATGAGAGAGAAAATAAGAGAGAGACAGAGAGAGAAAATAAGAGTGAGAGATAGAATGGGAGAGAGAGAGTGACAGAGAGAATGAAAATAGAAGACAAAGGATACAGGGACTGCTGTTTCTCCTCTCTCTCACTCTCTCTCACTCTCTCTCACTCTCACATTTCTAAACTAATGATGATGAGGATGACATGGCAGCAGGCCTACTCTCTTAACCAGATTACATAATGGTGCCCGGGCGGATCCAGAGCTGCAGCCCAGAATGTGCTGACAGCATGCTTTCTCAACGTCATTAGCAATGCTCACACAGCTGGCTCAGGGGAAGGGGGAGGGAGAGGAGGAGGGACGGAGGGGGAGCACGAGAGAGGGAGGAGGGCAAGGGGATGGAGAGAGATCGGGAGGGAGGGAGAGGAGAGGGAGGGAGGATAGATAGAGGGAGGGGGAGAGTGCGAGGGGACAAAGAGAGATCGGGAGGGAGGGAGAGGAGAGAGGGAGGGAGGGAGGATAGATAGAGGGAGGGAGTGGGGGAGAGGGAGGAGGGAAAGGGGAGGGAGACGAGAGGGAAGGAGGATAGATAGAGGGAGGGAGTGGGGGAGAGGGAGGAGGGAGAGGGGAGGGAGGGAGAGGAAAGGGAGGGAGAGGAAAGGGAGGGAGCAGGGAGGGAGGATAGAGAGGGAGGGAGCGGGGAAGGGGGAGGGAGATGGGAAGGAGGGCGATGTGGAAGAAGGGCAAGGAGAGGGAGGGAGGGAGGGAGGGAGCAGGGGAGAGGGAGGGAGGGAGCAGGGGAGAGGGAGGATGGAGCGGGAGCGAGGGAGGAGGGAGCGAGGGAGAGGGACGGAGATAGGGGAAGAGGGAGAGGAGAGGGGGGAAGGATGGGGGTTTACACATCCTGGCGTTCAGGGTCTATCCCGACCCCTCCGCTGAGCTGAAGTGAACCCCTTGGCCACCAATAATACTGCAGCGATGCAGCAAAGCCTGTGTTTCATCCGTTGCTCTCCTCTCAACGGAGAGAGGGATGAAAGCAGAGGATTGGTATTCCTAGACACAACTGTTAACAAACACTTCCCATCTCACACATCAAACACTATGGCCGGGAAGCAGTCCACACGAAATAATTAAAAAAGACAGGCTTCAATATTTGTATGTGTTGGCTTTATGGAGATTAGTATTACAAATGGCAACACAAGTTACTCTTAGATTTGCATAACGTTCCTAAAGAAAGCCGACATACAGTACCAGGACAATGACATTAAAGTTCCATTAGACACACCAGAGACCGCTGACCCCAAAACAACACCGCTAATATGTTTTGGAGGTTTTGATTGGATGGGAGAAATACACCAGCATGATGGCGCAAACACGATACTATGATAAATAGGAAAACAATGAACAAAACAAACGATTCCACTGAACATGGAACTACATGGATGTTGAAGGAGATAATGATGTCTGCAGTTTTTAATACACGTGTTTACAAGGTCCGTCGTAAGGAGTGTGACTATCACTTAACTTTTTAAAATGGGATTTTAAGTCTAAAAACACTGCTGAAAATTGGTCGAGATAAATACAAGAATCTGCATATTCAGAGGTTTAGAAACAGTCTGAGTCAGAGGTTTAGAAACAGTCAGAGTCAGAGGTTTAGAAACAGTCAGAGGTTTAGAAACAGTCAGAGGTTTAGAAACAGTCAGAGGGTTAGAAACAGTCAGAGGTTTAGAAACAGTCAGAGGTTTAGAAACAGTCAGAGGGTTAGAAACAGTCAGAGGGTTAGAAACAGTCAGACGTTTAGAAACAGTCAGAGGGTTAGAAACAGTCAGAGGGTTAGAAACAGTCAGAGGTTTAGAAACAGTCAGAGGTTTAGAAACAGTCAGAGGGTTAGAAACAGTCAGAGGGTTAGAAACAGTCAGAGGTTTAGAAACAGTCAGAGGTTTAGAAACAGTCCGAGTCAGAGGTTTAGAAACAGTCCGAGTCAGAGGTTTAGAAACAGTCCGAGTGTCACGACTTCCGCCGAGGTTGGCTCTCCTGCCCGTTCGGGCGGTGCTCGGCGGTCGTCGTCACCGTCCTACTAGCCACTACCGATCCCTTTTCGTGTATCTGTTGGTTTTGTCTGATTGGTTGCACCTGTGTGTTGTTTAGTTAATTAGTGTCTGTATATAATGTAGGTTGTCCCACCCTTGTTTTGTGCGGGATTGTTTATTTTGTCATTCATTTCGTCTGTCGGTGTTATTGTGTTTCTTATTCTCCGGTTAGTCTGTTATCCTGTGTTGGATAATTTCACCCTGTGTGTGTTTGGGTTGACCGTGTTTGTTTTGTTCACCGGAGAATAAACTTTATATCGCTATCTGCTCTCTGCGCCTGATTCCACCCACCTTGATTAGACGTGACACCGAGTCAGAGGTTTAGAAACAGTCCGAGTCAGAGGTTTAGAAACAGTATATTTTTGGATGTCTGTTAGGCTGCCAAAACATTAGCAGATGTGAATTTTAACTGCAGCTGTGTTTATCTGTGTTCCCAAAGACGTGGACGTTTCCACAAGAAACCCCATGAAACCCAAAGGAGAGTGAAAATGACCCAGGTTAGGAGGGCTAGCACAGACACGCTCTGACGTCTGACTAAATACTGGAATGAAGAATCTGCCACTGGTGAATATATTACAAACACACACACATGCATACACAAACACACACACACACATGCATACACAAACACACACACACACAGATTCCTGTGAGCGGGAGTGTGGAAAACATCTCAACACCATTCCCAAAACAATTCCACAGACACACACATACATATCTCTGTCTCTGTCACTCTCTGTCACTCTCTGTCTCTCTCTGTGTCTCTCTCCCTCTCTGTCATTCTCTCTCTGTCACTCTCTCTCTGTCACTCTGTCACTCTCTATCTCTCTCTGTGTCTCTCTCTCTCTGTCATTCTCTCCCTGTCACTCTCTGTCATTCTCTCTCTGTCACTCTCAATCTCTCTCTGTGTCTCTCTGTGTCTCTCAATGTCTCTCTATGTATCTCTGTGTCTCTCTGTGTCTATCTCTCTAATTAGTAGGAAGCCTGACTTTGGCAGCTGCTGTCTGTTTGCATGTTGGTATTCGCACCGCCTTCTGATTGGGCCCCGCTCGCTTCCTCTGGGAGTAAGGAGCTCCAGGGTTGGTTAAACATCCGCGGGGCAGAGTGGAGCCACAACCAACAGGGGATCCACACATCTCCAATACTCTCGGCACCCAAAGACCACGGCAGCCTTACAAACACAGAATGACACTGTATCCTATAGGCCTCCACAATGTTGACAACACAGACTTCACAGTTTGGTTGGCAGAGATCTTAAACACAGTTTAGACTTTAGATGTGAGGGATGGTCACTTTTAAGGGAGAGGAGGGTCCTACATTGTTGTGTGTGTGTATCAGTCTAGCACAGGACAGTGGGACCTCCATCAGTCAGGCCCACATACTGTGATAGCCTGCAGCCCTTTCGACTCAGCCACCTCCCCCCACCCCCCCAGTAGGACACATCCGGCTCTCCCTGCAGAATTAGACAACTCCAAAGCTCCCCTTCTTTTGCTTCCTCTTTGTCTCTGTTGTTTTGTCTCTTAATTTACCCATCTCTCTCCTCCATCCGCTCTTCTCTACCCTCTCTCTTTACCCTCTCTCTTTACCCTCTCTCTACTACCCTCTCTCTACAACCCTCTCTCTTTACCCTCTTTCTGCTACCCTCTTTCTACTACCCTCTCTCTTTACCCTCTCTCTACTACCCTCTCTATACTACCCTCTCTCTTTACCCTCTCTCTACTACCCTCTCTCTTTACCCTCTTTCTACTACCCTCTTTCTACTACCCTTTCTCTTTACCCTCTCTCTACTACTATCTCTCTACTACCCCCTCTATACTACCCTTTCTCTTTACCCTCTCTCTACTACCCTCTCTCTACTACCCTTTCTCTTTACCCACTCTCTACTACACTCTCTCTTTACCCTCTTTCTACTACCCTCTCTACTACCCTCTCTCTACTACCCTCTCTCTACTACCCTTTCTCTTTACCCTCTTCTACTACCCTCTCTCTTTACCCTCTTTCTACTACCCTCTCTTTACTACCCTCTCTCTTTACCCTCTTCTACTACCCTCTCTCTACTACCCTCTTTCTACTACCCCTCTCTACTACCCTTTCTCTACTACCCTTTCTCTTTAGCCTCTCTCTCTACCCTCTCTCTACTACTCTTTCTCTTTACCCTCTTTCTACTACCCCTTCTCTACTACCCTTTCTCTTTACCCTCTCTCTACTACCCTCTCTCTTTACCCTCTCTCTACTACCCTCTCTCTACTACCCTTTCTCTTTACCTCTCTCTACTACACTCTCTCTTTACCCTCTTTCTACTACCCTTTCTCTTTACCCTCTCTCTACTACCCTCTCTCTTTACCCTCTCTCTACTACCCTCTCTCTACTACCCTTTCTCTTCACCCCCTCTCTACTACCCCCTCTCTACTACCCTTTCTCTTTACCCTCTCTCTACTACCCTCTCTCTTTACCCTCTTTCTACTACCCCCTCTCTACTACTCTCTCTCTACTACCCTCTCTCTACTACCCTCTCTCTACTACCCTTTCTCTTTACCCCCTCTCTACTACCCTTTCTCTTTACCCTCTCTCTACAACCCTCTCTCTTTACCCTCTTTCTACTACCCTTTCTCTTTACCCTCTCTCTACTACCCTTTCTCTTTACCCTCTTTCTACTACCCTCTCTCTACTACCCTCTCTCTTTACCCTCTTTCTACTACCCTCTCTCTTTACCCTCTCTCTACTACCTCTCTCTACTACCCTTTCTCTTTGCCCTCTTCTACTACCCTTTCTCTTTATCCTCTTTCTACCCCCTCTCTACTACCCTTTCTCTTTACCCTCTTTCTACTACCCCTCTCTTTACCCTCTCTCTACTACCCTCTCTCTACTACCCTTTCTCTTTACCCCTCTCTACTACCCTTTCTCTTTACCCTCTCTCTACTACCCTTTCTCTTTACCCCCTCTCTACTACCCTTTCTCTTTACCCTCTCTCTACTACACTCTCTCTTTACCCTCTTTCTACTACCCTCTCTACTACCCTCTCTCTACTACCCTCTCTCTACTACCCTTTCTCTTTACCCTCTCTCTACTACCCTCTCTCTTTACCCTCTTTCTACTACCCTCTCTCTACTACCCTCTCTTTACCCTCTTTCTACTACCCTCTCTCTTTACCCTCTCTCTACTACCCTCTCTCTACTACCCTTTCTCTTTGCCCTCTTCTACTACCCTTTCTCTTTATCCTCTTTCTACTACCCCCTCTCTACTACCCTTTCTCTTTACCCTCTTTCTACTACCCCTCTCTTTACCCTCTCTCTACTACCCTCTCTCTACTACCCTTTCTCTTTACCCCTCTCTACTACCCTTTCTCTTTACCCTCTCTCTACCCTCTTTACCCCTCTACTTCTCTTTACCCCCTCTCTACTACCCTTTCTCTTTACCCTCTCTCTACTACACTCTCTCTTTACCCTCTTTCTACTACCCTCTCTCTTTACCCTCTCTCTACTACCCTCTCTCTACAACCCTCTCTCTTTACCCTCTTTCTGCTACCCTCTTTCTACTACCCTCTCTCTTTACCCTCTCTCTACTACCCTCTTACTACCCTCTCTCTTTACCCTCTCTCTACTACCCTCTCTCTTTACCCTCTTTCTACTACCCTCTTTCTACTACCCTTTCTCTTTACCCTCTCTCTACTACTATCTCTCTACTACCCCCTCTATACTACCCTTTCTCTTTACCCTCTCTCTACTACCCTCTCTCTACTACCCTTTCTCTTTACCCACTCTCTACTACACTCTCTCTTTACCCTCTTTCTACTACCCTCTCTACTACCCTCTCTCTACTACCCTCTTCTACTACCCTTTCTCTTTACCCTCTCTCTACTACCCTCTCTCTTTACCCTCTTTCTACTACCCTCTCTTTACTACCCTCTCTCTTTACCCTCTTCTACTACCCTCTCTCTACTACCCTCTTTCTACTACCCCCTCTCTACTACCCTTTCTCTTACCCTTTCTCTTTAGCCTCTCTCTCTACCCTCTCTCTACTACTCTTTCTCTTTACCCTCTTTCTACTACCCTTTCTCTTTACCCTCTCTCTACTACCCTCTCTCTTTACCCTCTCTCTACTACCCTCTCTCTACTACCCTTTCTCTTTACCCTCTCTCTACTACACTCTCTCTTTACCCTCTTCTACTACCCTTTCTCTTTACCCTCTCTCTCTACTACTCTCTTTACCCTCTCTTACTACCCTCTCTCTACTACCCTTTCTCTTCACCCCTCTCTACTACCCTACCCTTTCTCTTTACCCTCTCTCTACTACCCTCTCTTTACCCTCTTTCTACTACCCCCTCTCTCTACTCTCTCTCTACTACCCTCTCTCTACTACCCTCTCTCTACTACCCTTTCTCTTTACCCCCTCTCTACTACCCTTTCTCTTTACCCTCTCTCTACAACCCTCTCTCTTTACCCTCTTTCTACTACCCTTTCTCTTTACCCTCTCTCTACTACCCTTTCTCTTTACCCTCTTTCTACTACCCTCTCTCTACTACCCTCTCTCTTTACCCTCTTTCTACTACCCTCTCTCTTTACCCTCTCTCTACTACCCTCTCTCTACTACCCTTTCTCTTTGCCGCTTCTACTACCCTTTCTCTTTATCCTCTTTCTACTACACCCTCTCTACTACCCTTTCTCTTTACCCTCTTTCTACTACCCCTCTCTTTACCCTCTCTCTACTACCCCTCTCTACTACCCTTTCTCTTTACCCCCTCTCTACTACCCTTTCTCTTTACCCTCTCTCTACTACCCTTTCTCTTTACCCCCTTCTACTACCCTTTCTCTTTACCCTCTCTCTACTACACACTCTCTTTACCCTCTTTCTACTACCCTCTCTACTACCCTCTCTCTACTACCCTCTCTCTACTACCCTTTCTCTTTACCCTCTCTCTACTACCCTCTCTCTTTACCCTCTTTCTACTACCCTCTCTTTACTACCCTCTCTCTTTACCCTCTTCTACTACCCTCTCTCTACTACCCTCTTTCTACTACCCCTCTCTACTACCCCCTCTCTACTACCCTTTCTCTTTACCCTCTCTCTACTACACTCTCTCTTTACCCTCTTTCTACTACCCTCTCTACTACCCTCTCTCTACTACCCTCTCTCTACTACCCTTTCTCTTTACCCTCTCTCTACTACCCTCTCTCTTTACCCTCTTTCTACTACCCTCTCTTTACTACCCTCTCTCTTTACCCTCTTCTACTACCCTCTCTCTACTACCCTCTTTCTACTACCCCCTCTCTACTACCCTCTCTCTACTACTCTTTCTCTTTACCCTCTTTCTACTACCCCTTCTCTACTACCCTTTCTCTTTACCCTCTCTCTACTACCCTCTCTCTTTACCCTCTCTCTACTACCCTCTCTCTACTACCCTTTCTCTTTACCTCTCTCTACTACACTCTCTCTTTACCCTCTTTCTACTACCCTTTCTCTTTACCCTCTCTCTACTACCCTCTCTCTTTACCCTCTCTCTACTACCCTCTCTCTACTACCCTTTCTCTTCACCCCTCTCTACTACCCCTCTCTACTACCCTTTCTCTTTACCCTCTCTCTACTACCCTCTCTCTTTACCCTCTTTCTACTACCCCCTCTCTACTACCCCCTCTCTACTACTCTCTCTCTACTACCCTCTCTCTACTACCCTCTCTCTACTACCCTTTCTCTTTACCCCTCTCTCTACCCTTTCTCTTTACCCTCTCTCTACAACCCTCTCTCTTTACCCTCTTTCTACTACCCTTTCTCTTTACCCTCTCTCTACTACCCTTTCTCTTTACCCTCTTTCTACTACCTTCTCTCTACTACCCTCTCTCTTTACCCTCTTTCTACTACCCTCTCTCTTTACCCTCTCTCTACTACCCTCTCTCTACTACCCTTTCTCTTTGCCCTCTTCTACTACCCTTTCTCTTTATCCTCTTTCTACTACCCCCTCTCTACTACCCTTTCTCTTTACCCTCTTTCTACTACCCCTCTCTTTACCCTCTCTCTACTACCCTCTCTCTACTACCCTTTCTCTTTACCCCCTCTCTACTACCCTTTCTCTTTACCCTCTCTCTACTACCCTCTCTCTTTACCCTCTCTCTACTACCCTTTCTCTTTACCCTCTCTCTACTACCATTTCTCTTTACCCTCTTTCTACTACCCTCTCTCTACTACCCTCTCTCTTTACCCTCTTTCTACTACCCTTTCTCTTTACCCTCTCTCTACTACCCTCTCTCTACTACCCCCTCTCTACTTCCCTTTCTCTTTACCCTCTCTATACTACCCTCTCTCTTTACCCTCTCTCTACTACCCTCTCTCTTTACCCTCTTTCTACTACCCTCTTTCTACTACCCTTTCTCTTTACCCTCTCTCTACTACCATCTCTCTACTACCCCTCTATACTACCCTTTCTCTTTACCCCTCTCTCTACTACCCTCTCTCTACTACCCTTTCTCTTTACCCACTCTCTACTACACTCTCTCTTTACCCTCTTTCTACTACCCTCTCTACTACCCTCTCTCTACTACCCTCTCTCTACTACCCTTTCTCTTTACCCTCTCTCTACTACCCTCTCTCTTTACCCTCTTTCTACTACCCTCTCTTTACTACCCTCTCTCTTTACCCTCTTCTACTACCCTCTCTCTACTACCCTCTTTCTACTACCCCCTCTCTACTACCCTTTCTCTACTACCCTTTCTCTTTAGCCTCTCTCTCTACCCTCTCTCTACTACTCTTTCTCTTTACCCTCTTTCTACTACCCCTTCTCTACTACCCTTTCTCTTTACCCTCTCTCTACTACCCTCTCTCTTTACCCTCTCTCTACTACCCTCTCTCTACTACCCTTTCTCTTTACCCCTCTCTCTACACTCTCTCTTTACCCTCTTTCTACTACCCTTTCTCTTTACCCTCTCTCTACTACCCTCTCTCTTTACCCTCTCTCTACTACCCTCTCTCTACTACACTTTCTCTTTACCCCCTCTACTACCCCCTCTCTACTACCCTTTCTCTTTACCCCCTCTCTACTACCATTTCTCTTTACCCTCTCTCTACTACCCTCTCTCTTTACTCTCTCTCTATTACCCTTTCTCTTTACCCTCTCTCTACTACCCTTTCTCTTTACCCTCTTTCTACTACCCTCTCTCTACTACCCTCTCTCTTTACCCTCTTTCTACTATCCTCTCTCTTTACCCTCTCTCTACTACCCTCTCTCTACTACCCTTTCTCTTTACCCTCTTCTACTACCCTTTCTCTTTATCCTCTTTCTACTACCCCCTCTCTACTACCCTTTCTCTTTACCCTCTTTCTACTACCCCTCTCTTTACCCTCTCTCTACTACCCTCTCTCTACTACCCTTTCTCTTTACCCTCTCTCTACTACCCTCTCTCTTTACCCTCTCTCTACTACCCTTTCTCTTTACCCTCTCTCTACTACCCTTTCTCTTTACCCTCTTTCTACTACCCTCTCTCTACTACCCTCTCTCTTTACCCTCTTTCTACTACCCTTTCTCTTTACCCTCTCTCTACTACCCTCTCTCTACTACCCTCTCTCTACTACCCCCTCTCTACTTCCCTTTCTCTTTACCCTCTCTCTACTACCCTCTCTCTCTACTACCCTCTCTCTACTACTCTCTCTCTACTACCCTCTCTCTTTACCCTCTTTCTGCTACCCTCTCTCTACTACTCTCTCTCTCTACTACCCTTTCTCTTTACCTTCTCTCTACTCTCTACTCTCTACTACCCTGTCTCTTTACGCTCTCTCTACCTTCTATCTTTACTCTCTCTCTTCTACCCTCTCTTCTACCCTTTCTAGTATCACTTTTAAATGTTTTCACACTTGTTCCTTCCCTCCCTCCCCTCTTTCACTCCCATCGCTCCCATCCTCTCTCCCTCTCTTTTCCTCCCTCTTGCTCTCCCTCTCTTACCCTCCCTTGCCATCCCTCCCAGCTGTAATTATGTCACTTCCTCCCAGAAGGGAGCACAGTAACAAACTTAGCCCGTTCACCACTATCAACCTCCCTCTAAAGACAGTAAAGCCATATTGTTTCTTCCAGAATCCAAGGAGAAACTCCACCGATGCTCTGACAAAACTGATGTGGGATCAGTTCTTCTTATGCAGGTCCATCCATCTTTATAACATTAAGTGTAAAACTCAAACTGGCCCTGGATCAATTAATGGGGTATAATGCACTGCGACCTTATCTTCCGCCATTTTGTTTTTTATGAGTCTCTTTGAGGACAATAGGGAGTACACAAGAACAGTGTTGGAAAAGCTTTCTAAGAATCTAACAACACATCTAAGAATCACCCATCAACTGTGTATGACCCATCTCTGCAGACACTATTGAACCCACCAAGACCTCCAGCAGCAACAAGATCACTCAGTCAGTCAGGACTTGAAAAGAGAGCAGAGGGCACAGCACTGCCTTACGGCCACTATATCTTCACACCAAGGGAGCAATGTTCCTGCCGTTCAAGTGTTGTTTGGCTACATACTGGGCCCAGGCAGTGACAAGGACACCCCTTGAAGAGATGTGAGAAAAGATGCTGATTTTCTATTCTGTCTGAGGTGTTTGTGTGTGTGTGTGTGTGTGTGTGTGTGTGTGTGTGTGTGTGTGTGTGTGTGTGTGTGTGTGTGTGTGTGTGTGTGTGTGTGTGTGTGTGTGTGTGTGTGTGTGTGTGTGCGTGTGTATTCCTGCAGATATCTGGGTGTTTTTGAGAATCATTTTAAGTAGAACTCTGCTGGCATCACAAAAATCCCTGAGAAAGGGGTAGAGGGGGTTTAGAGTGGAGCTGGAGACAGCACTGAGAGAATCAATTAACACGCAGAACACAGGCCCCCGGACTTCTCTTCTGGCTAGCACAAACATTACACAACATCTATCCCCTCTCTCTGTTTCCTCCTCTCCATCCTCTCTCTCTTAATGTTGTCTCCCCTCTTTTCTCTCTTTCTTCATCTCTCTCTCTTACTCCATCCATCCCCATCGTTCCCCCATCTCCCTTCCCGTCTCTTCTCCCCCATCCCTGTCTCTCTCTCTCTACTTCCCTCTCTCTATTTCCCCTTCTACAAATTAGTCAAAGAGAAAACATCTCTTCTTTTCTCACGCTCCCAAAAAAAGATCATGCCCCCAGTTTGACTCTGTGAATCACTGCCCTTCATGATGTGTCCAATTACTTTTGAAGGGTTGACGTCTTCACTGTAATCACAGTGTTTACAACGCAAACTAACTGGGCCCTGACACTTACTCTCTCTCTAGGGGGCCCATTTGGACATGCCTGTCAATCAGTGTGCTAGTTGAGTACCAAGTACATGAATGTGTGGATTAAGCACCAAAGGGATAGTTTATAAAAAATATAAACATTGTAGCTAAAATAAACATTGTAGCTGCCTCTGACTATCACTGGCTTCACTGGTGCAAAATTCTATGAAAGCCATAGAGGCCAGTGGAAATCAAATATCCATTTGTATTTTGAGTGAACTATCCCTTTAGAGGGGCAGTTTAGTATCAAGAAGGCATCTGGTTCAAGTAGCTGATGGCCTTACCTCTGGTGTGACCTTGGCCAGCTGACTAATGACTAGTCCAAGACACCTGACTAACCTCAAGATGAATAGTCCAAGACATCTGACTAAACCTCCTAATGACGAGTCAAAGACACCTGCATTAACCTCCTAATGACTAGTCCAAGACACCTGACATAACCTCCTAATGACTAGTCCAAGACACCTGACTAACCTCAAGATGAATAGTCCAAGACACCTGACTTAACCTCCTAATGACGAGTCAAAGACACCTGACTTAACCTCCTAATGACTAGTCCGAGACACCTAACATAACCTCCTAATGACTAGTCCAAGACACCTGACTTAACCTCCTAATGACTAGTCAAAGACACCTGACTTCACCTCCTAATGACTAGTCCACGACACCTGACTAAACATCCCAATAAATAGTCAAAGACAACTGACTAAACCTCCAAATGACTAGTCAAAGACACCTGACTTAACATTTACATTTACATTTAAGTCATTTAGCAGACGCTCTTATCCAGAGCGACTTACAAATTGGTGCATTCACCTTATGACATCCAGTGGAACAGTAGTGCATCTAAATCTTTTAAGGGGGGTGAGAGGGATTACTTTATCCTATCCTAGGTATTCCTTAAAGAGGTGGGGTTTCAGGTGTCTCCGGAAGGTGGTGATTGACTCCGCTGTCCTGGCGTCGTGAGGGAGTTTGTTCCACCATTGGGGGGCCAGAGCAGCGAACAGTTTTGACTGGGCTGAGCGGGAACTGTACTTCCTCAGTGGTAGGGAGGCGAGCAGGCCAGAGGTGGATGAACGCAGTGCCCTTGTTTGGGTGTAGGGCCTGATCAGAGCCTGGAGGTACTGAGGTGCCGTTCCCCTCACAGCTCCGTAGGCAAGCACCATGGTCTTGTAGCGGATGCGAGCTTCAACTGGAAGCCAGTGGAGAGAGCGGAGGAGCGGGGTGACGTGAGAGAACTTGGGAAGGTTGAACACCAGACGGGCTGCGGCGTTCTGGATGAGTTGTAGGGGTTTAATGGCACAGGCAGGGAGCCCAGCCAACAGCGAGTTGCAGTAATCCAGACGGGAGATGACAAGTGCCTGGATTAGGACCTGCGCCGCTTCCTGTGTGAGGCAGGGTCGTACTCTGCGGATGTTGTAGAGCATGAACCTACAGGAACGGGCCACCGCCTTGATGTTAGTTGAGAACGACAGGGTGTTGTCCAGGATCACGCCAAGGTTCTTAGCGCTCTGGGAGGAGGACACAATGGAGTTGTCAACCGTGATGGCGAGATCATGGAACGGGCAGTCCTTCCCGGGAGGAAGAGCAGCTCCGTCTTGCCGAGGTTCAGCTTGAGGTGGTGATCCGTCATCCACACTGATATGTCTGCCAGACATGCAGAGATGTGATTCAGCCACCTGGTCAACAGAAGGGGAAAGGAGAAGATTAATTGTGTGTCGTCTGCATAGCAATGATAGGAGAGACCATGTGAGGTTATGACAGAGCCAAGTGACTTGGTGTATAGTGAGAATAGGAGAGGGCCTAGAACAGAGCCCTGGGGGACACCAGTGGTGAGAGCACGTGGTGTGGAGACGGATTCTCGCCACGCCACCTGGTAGGAGCGACCTGTCAGGTAGGACGCAATCCAAGCGTGGGCCGCGCCGGAGATGCCCAACTCGGAGAGGGTGGAGAGGAGGATCTGATGGTTCACAGTATCGAAGGCAGCCGATAGGTCTAGAAGGATGAGAGCAGAGGAGAGAGAGTTAGCTTTAGCAGTGCGGAGCGCCTCCGTGATACAGAGAAGAGCAGTCTCAGTTGAATGACTAGTCTTGAAACCTGACTGATTTGGATCAAGAAGATCATTCTGAGAGAGATAGCGGGAGAGCTGGCCAAGGACGGCACGTTCAAGAGTTTTGGAGAGAAAAGAAAGAAGGGATACTGGTCTGTAGTTGTTGACATCGGAGGGATCGAGTGTAGGTTTTTTCAGAAGGGGTGCAACTCTCGCTCTCTTGAAGACGGAAGGGACGTAGCCAGCGGTCAGGGATGAGTTGATGAGCGAGGTGAGGTAAGGGAGAAGGTCTCCGGAAATGGTCTGGAGAAGAGAGGAGGGGATAGGGTTAAGCGGGCAGGTTGTTGGGCGGCCGGCCGTCACAAGACGCGACATTTCATCTGGAGAGAGAGGGGAGAAAGAGGTCAGAGCACAGGGTAGGGCAGTGTGAGCAGAACCAGCGGTGTCGTTTGACTTAGCAACGAGGATCGGATGTCGTCGACCTTCTTTTCAAAATGGTTGACGAAGTCATCTGCAGACAGGGAGGAGGGGGGGAGGGGAGGAGGATTCAGGAGGGAGGAGAAGGTTGCAAAGAGCTTCCTAGGGTTAGAGGCAGATGCTTGGAATTTAGAGTGGTAGAAAGTGGCTTTAGCAGCAGAGAGAGAAGAGGAAAATGTAGAGAGGAGGGAGTGAAAGGATGTCAGGTCCGCAGGGAGGCGAGTTTTCCTCCATTTCCGCTCGGCTGCCCGGAGCCCTGTTCTGTCAGCTCGCAATGAGTCGTCGTGCCACGGAGCGGGAGGGGAGGACCGAGCCGGCCTGGAGGATAGGGGACATAGAGAGTCAAAGGATGCAGAAAGGGAGGAGAGGAGGGTTGAGGAGGCAGAATCAGGAGATAGGTTGGAGAAGGTTTGAGCAGAGGGAAGAGATGATAGGATGGAAGAGGAGAGAGTAGCGGGGAGAGAGAGCGAAGGTTGGGACGGCGCGATACCATCCGAGTAGGGGCAGTGTGGGAAGTGTTGGATGAGAGCGAGAGGGAAAAGGATACAAGGTAGTGGTCGGAGACTTGGAGGGGAGTTGCAATGAGGTTAGTGGAAGAACAGCATCTAGTAAAGATGAGGTCGGCGTATTTCCTGCCTTGTGAGTAGGGGGAAGGTGAGAGGGTGAGGTCAAAAGAGGAGAGGAGTGGAAAGAAGGAGGCAGAGAGGAATGAGTCAAAGGTAGACGTGGGGAGGTTAAAGTCGCCCAGAACTGTGAGAGGTGAGCCGTCCTCAGGAAAGGAGCTTATCAAGGCATCAAGCTCATTGATGAACTCTCCGAGGAACCTGGAGGGCGATAAATGATAAGGATGTTAAGCTTGAAAGGGCTGGTAACTGTGACAGCATGGAATTCAAAGGAGGCGATAGACAGATGGGTAAGGGAGAAAGAGAGAATGACCACTTGGGAGAGATGAGGATCCCGGTGCCACCACCCCGCTGACCAGAAGCTCTCGGGGTGTGCGAGAACACGTGGGCAGACGAAGAGAGAGCAGTAGGAGTAGCAGTGTTGTCTGTGGTGATCCATGTTTCCGTCAGTGCCAAGAAGTCGAGGGACTGGAGGGAGGCATAGGCTGAGATGAACTCTGCCTTGTTGGCGCAGATCGGCAGTTCCAGAGGCTACCGGAGACCTGGAACTCCACGTGGGTCGTGCGCGCTGGGACCACCAGATTAGGGTGGCGCGGCCATGCGGTGTGGAGCGTTTGTATGGTCTGTGCAGAGAGGAGAGAACAGGGATAGACAGACACATAGTTGACAGGCTACACAAGAGGCTACGCTAATGCAAAGGAGATTGGAATGACAAGTGGACTACACGTCTCGAGTGTTCAGAAAGTTAAGCTTACGTAGCAAGAATCTTATTGACTAAAATGATTAAAATGATACAGTACTGCTGAAGTAGGCTAGCTGGCAGAGGCTGCGTTGTTGACTATGTAGGCTAGCTGGCAGTGTCTGCGTTGTTGACACTACACTAATCAAGTCGTTCCGTTGAGTGTAATAGTTTCTACTGTGCTACTGTGCTGCTATTCGGGCTAGCTGGCTAGCTAGCAGTGTTGATTACGTAACGTTGCGTTAAAAGAACGACAATAGCTGGCTAGCTAACCTAGGAAATCGCTCAAGACTACACAATTATCTTTGATACAAAGACGGCTATGTAGCTAGCTACGATCAAACAAATCAAGCCGTTGTACTGTAATGAAATGAAATGAAAAATGTGATACTACCGGTGGAGCGAAGCGAAATGCGACCGGATTGTTGAGTGCGGAAGTTCTGTTCGGTAGACGTTGGCTAGCTGTTGGCTAGCTAGCAGTGTCTCCTACGTTAAGGACGACAAATAGCTGGCTAGCTAACCTCGGTAAATTAAGATAATCACTCTAAAACTACACACTCTAAACTACACAATTATCTTGGATACGAAGACAGCAAAGACAACTATGTAGCTAGCTAACACTACACTAATCAAGTCGTTCAGTTGAGTGTAATAGCTGTGCTGCTAATCGGTAGACGGTGGACTAGCTAACGGTGGACGTTAGCTAGCTGGCTAGCTGCAGGGAAGTGTAGACTGCGTTAGGACGACGAAATACGATAATTACGCAATTATCTATGATACAAAGACGGCTATGTAGCTAGCTAAGAAGAAATTGCTAAGATTAGACAAATCAAACCGTTGTACTATAATGAAATGTAATGAAATGTAATAATACCTGCGGACCGAGTGCAGATGCGACCGCTCGCTCCAACCCGGAAGCTAGTCCGAGACACCTAACATAACCTCCTAATGACTAGTCCAAGACACCTGACTTAACCTCCTAATGACTAGTCAAAGACACCTGACTTAACCTCCTAATGACTAGTCCAAGACACCTGACTTAACCTCCTATTGACTAGTCCAAAACACCTGACTAACCTCAAGATGAATAGTCAAAGACACCTGACTTAACCTCCAAATGACTAGTCAACGACACCTGACTAACCTCAAGATGAATAGTCAAAGACACCTGACATAACCTCCAAATGACTAGTCAAAGACACCTGACTTAACCTCCTAATGACTAGTCAAAGACACCTGACTTAACCTCCTAATGACTAGTCCAAGACACCTGACTTAACCTCCTAATGACTATTCAAAGACACCTGACTAAACATCCCAATGACTAGTCCAAGACACCTGACTTAACCTCCTATTGACTAGTCCAAAACACCTGACTTAACCTCCTAATTACTAGTTAAAGAGACCTGACTTAACCTACTCCAGAAATGACTAGTCAAAGACACCTGACTAAACATCCCAATGAATAGTCCAAGACACCTGACTTAACCTCCTAATGACTTGTCCAACACACCTGACTTAACCTCCTAATGACTAGTCCAAGACACCTGACTTAACCTCCTATTGACTAGTCCAAAACACCTGACTTAACCTCCTAATGACTAGTCTAAGACACCTGACTTAACCTCCTATTGACTAGTCCAACACACCTGACTTAACCTCCTAATGACTAGTCCAAGACACCTGACTTAACCTCCTATTGACTAGTCCAAAACACCTGACTTAACCTCCTAATGACTAGTCTAAGACACCTGACTTAACCTCCTATTGACTAGCCCAAGACACCTGACTTAACCTCCTAATGACTAGTCTAAGACACCTGACTTAACCTCCTATTGACTAGCCCAAGACACCTGACTTAACCTCCTAATGACTAGTCAAAGACACCTGACTAAACATCCCAATGACTAGTCCAAGACACCTGACTTAACCTCCTATTGACTAGCCCAAGACACCTGACCTCCTAATGACTAGTCAAAGACACCTGACTAAACATCTCAATGACTAGTCCAAGACACCTGACTTAACCTCCTATTGACTAGCCCAAGACACCTGACTTAACCTCCTAATGACTAGTCAAAGACACCTGACTTAACCTCCTAATGACTAGTCCAAGACACCTGACTAAACCTCCTAATGACTAGTCCAAGACACCTGACTTAACCTCCTAATGACTAGTCAAAGACACCTGACTTAACCTCCTAATGAATAGTCCAAGACACCTGACTTAACCTACTCCAGAAATGACTAGTCCAAGACACCTGACTTAACCTCCTAATGACTAGTCAAAGACACCTGACTTAACCTCCTAATGAATAGTCCAAGACACCTGACTAAACCTCCTAATGACGAGTCAAAGACACCTGACTTAACCTCCTAATGACTAGTCCAAGACACCTGACTTAACCTCCTAATGACTAGTCCAAGACACCTGCCTTCACCTACTCCAGAAATGACTAGTCAAAGACACCTGACTTAACCTCCTAATGACTAGTCCAAGACACCTGACTTAACCTCCTAATGACTAGTCCAAGACACCTGACTTAACCTCCTATTGACTAGTCCAAAACACCTGACTAACCTCAAGATGAATAGTCAAAGACACCTGACTTAACCTCCAAATGACTAGTCAACGACACCTGACTAACCTCAAGATGAATAGTCAAAGAAACCTGACATAACCTCCAAATGACTAGTCAAAGACACCTGACTTAACCTCCTAATGACTAGTCCAAGACACCTGACTTAACCTCCTAATGACTAGTCAAAGACACCTGACTAAACATCCCAATGTCTAGTCCAAGACACCTGACTTAACCTCCTATTGACTAGTCCAAAACACCTGACTTAACCTCCTATTGACTAGTCCAAAACACCTGACTTAACCTCCTAATTACTAGTTAAAGAGACCTGACTTAACCTACTCCAGAAATGACTAGTCAAAGACACCTGACTAAACATCCCAATGAATAGTCCAAGACACCTGACTTAACCTCCTATTGACTAGTCTAAGACACCTGACTTAACCTCCTAATGACTAGTCCAAGACACCTGACTTAACCTCCTAATGACTAGTCAAAGACACCTGACTTAACCTCCTAATGACTAGTCAAAGACACCTGACTTAACCTCCTAATGACTAGTCCAAGACACCTGACTTAACCTCCTATTGACTAGTCCAAAACACCTGACTAACCTCAAGATGAATAGTCAACGACACCTGACTAACCTCAAGATGAATAGTCAAACACACCTGACATAACCTCCAAATGACTAGTCAAAGACACCTGACTTAACCTCCTAATGACTAGTCAAAGACACCTGACTTAACCTCCTAATGACTAGTCCAAGACACCTGACTTAACCTCCTAATGTCTAGTCAAAGACACCTGACTAAACATCCCAATGACTAGTCCAAGACACCTGACTTAACCTCCTATTGACTAGTCCAAAACACCTGACTTAACCTCCTAATTACTAGTTAAAGAGACCTGACTTAACCTACTCCAGAAATGACTAGTCAAAGACACCTGACTAAACATCCCAATGAATAGTCCAAGACACCTGACTTAACCTCCTATTGACTAGTCTAAGACACCTGACTTAACCTCCTAATGACTAGTCCAAGACACCTGACTTAACCTCCTAATGACTAGTCAAAGACACCTGACTTAACCTCCTAATGACTAGTCAAAGACACCTGACTTAACCTCCTAATGACTAGTCCAAGACACCTGACTTAACCTCCTATTGACTAGTCCAAAACACCTGACTAACCTCAAGATGAATAGTCAAAGACACCTGACTTAACCTCCAAATGACTAGTCAACGACACCTGACTAACCTCAAGATGAATAGTCAAACACACCTGACATAACCTCCAAATGACTAGTCAAAGACACCTGACTTAACCTCCTAATGACTAGTCAAAGACACCTGACTTAACCTCCTAATGACTAGTCCAAGACACCTGACTTAACCTCCTAATGACTAGTCAAAGACACCTGACTAAACATCCCAATGACTAGTCCAAGACACCTGACTTAACCTCCTATTGACTAGTCCAAAACACCTGACTTAACCTCCTAATTACTAGTTAAAGAGACCTGACTTAACCTACTCCAGAAATGACTAGTCAAAGACACCTGACTAAACATCCCAATGAATAGTCCAAGACACCTGACTTAACCTCCTAATGACTTGTCCAACACACCTGACTTAACCTCCTAATGACTAGTCTAAGACACCTGACTTAACCTCCTATTGACTAGCCCAAGACACCTGACTTAACCTCCTAATGACTAGTCTAAGACACCTGACTTAACCTCCTATTGACTAGCCTAAGACACCTGACTTAACCTCCGAATTACTAGTCCTAGACACCTGACTAAACCTCCTAATGACTAGTCCAAGACACCTGACTTAACCTCCTAATGACTAGTCAAAGACACCTGACTAAACATCCCAATGACTAGTCCAAGACACCTGACTTAACCTACTAATGAATAGTCAAAGACACCTGACTTAACCTACTCCAGAAATGACTAGTCCAAGACACCTGACTTAACCTCCTAATGACCTGACTAGTCAAAAGACACCTGACTTAACCTCCTAATGACTAGTCAAAGACACATGACTTAACCTCCTAATGAATAGTCCAAGACACCTGACTAAACCTCCTAATGATGAGTCAAAGACACCTGACTTAACCTCCTAATGACTAGTCAAAGACACCTGACTAAACATCTCAATGACTAGTCCAAGACACCTGACTTAACCTCCTAATGACTAGTCCAAGACACCTGCCTTCACCTACTCCAGAAATGACTAGTCAAAGACACCTGACTTAACCTCCTAATGACTAGTCAAAGACACCTGACTTAACCTCCTAATGACTAGTCCAAGACACCTGACTAAACCTCCTAATGACTAGTCCAACGACACCTGACTAACCTCCTAATGAATAGTCAAAGACACCTGACTTAACCTCCAAATGACTAGTCAAAGACACCTGACTAACCTCCTAATGACTAGTCAAAGACACCTGACATAACCTCCAAATGACTAGTCAAAGACACCTGACTTAACCTCCTAATGACTAGTCCAAGACACCTGACTTAACCTCCTAATGACTAGTCAAAGACACCTGACTAAACTCCAATGTCTAGTCCAAGACACCTGACTTAACCTCCTAATGACTAGTCCAAGACACCTGACTTAACCTCCTATTGACTAGTCCAAGACACCTGACTTAACCTCCTAATGACTAGTTAAAGACACCTGACTTAACCTACTCCAGAAATGACTAGTCAAAGACACCTGACTAAACCTCCCAATGAATAGTCCAAGACACCTGACTTAACCTCCTAATGACTAGTCAAGACACCTGACTTAACCTCCTAATGACTAGTCCAAGACACCTGACTTAACCTCCTAATGACTAGTCCAAGACACCTGACTTAACCTCCTAATGACTAGTCTAAGACACCTGACTTAACCTCCTATTGACTAGCCCAAGACACCTGACTTAACCTCCTAATGACTAGTCCAAGACACCTGACTTAACCTCCTATTGACTAGCCTAAGACACCTGACTTAACCTCCTAATGACTAGTCAAAGACACCTGACTTAACCTCCTAATGACTAGTCCAAGACACCTGACTAACCTCCTAATGACTAGTCCAAGACACCTGACTTAACCTCCTAATGACTAGTCAAAGACACCTGACTAAACATCTCAATGACTAGTCCAAGACACCTGACTTAACCTCCTAATGACTAGTCAAAGACACCTGACTTAACCTCCTAATGACTAGTCCAAGACACCTGACTTAACCTCCTAATGACTAGTCAAAGACACCTGACTTAACCTCCTAATGACTAGTCAAAGACACCTGACTTAACCTCCTAATGACTAGTCCAAGACACCTGACTTAACCTCCTATTGACTAGTCCAAAACACCTGACTAACCTCAAGATGAATAGTCAAAGACACCTGACTTAACCTCCAAATGACTAGTCAACGACACCTGACTAACCTCAAGATGAATAGTCAAACACACCTGACATAACCTCCAAATGACTAGTCAAAGACACCTGACTTAACCTCCTAATGACTAGTCAAAGACACCTGACTTAACCTCCTAATGACTAGTCCAAGACACCTGACTTAACCTCCTAATGTCTAGTCAAAGACACCTGACTAAACATCCCAATGACTAGTCCAAGACACCTGACTTAACCTCCTATTGACTAGTCCAAAGACACCTGACTTAACCTCCTAATGACTAGTTAAAGACACCTGACTTCACCTACTCCAGAAATGACTAGTCAAAGACACCTGACTTAACCTCCTAATGACTAGTCCAAGACACCTGACTTAACCTCCTAATGACTAGTCCAAGACACCTGACTTAACCTCCTAATGACTAGTCTAAGACACCTGACTTAACCTCCTAATGACTAGCCCAAGACACCTGACTTAATCTCCTAATGACTAGTCTAAGACACCTGACTTAACCTCCTATTGACTAGCCCAAGACACCTGACTTAACCTCCTAATGACTAGTCCAAGACACCTGACTAAACCTCCTAATGACTAGTCCAAGACACCTGACTTAACCTCCTAATGACTAGTCAAAGACACCTGACTAAACATCCCAATGACTAGTCCAAGACACCTGACTTAACCTACTAATGAATAGTCAAAGACACCTGACTTAACCTACTCCAGAAATGACTAGTCCAAGACACCTGACTTAACCTCCTAATGACTAGTCAAAGACACCTGACTTAACCTCCTAATGAATAGTCCAAGACACCTGACTAAACCTCCTAATGACGAGTCAAAGACACCTGACTTAACCTCCTAATGACTAGTCAAAGACACCTGACTAAACATCTCAATGACTAGTCCAAGACACCTGACTTAACCTCCTAATGACTAGTCCAAGACACCTGCCTTCACCTACTCCAGAAATGACTAGTCAAAGACACCTGACTTAACCTCCTAATGACTAGTCCACGACACCTGACTAACCTCCTAATGACTAGTCCAAGACACCTGACTTAACCTCCTAATGACTAGTCCACGACACCTGACTAAACATCCCAATAAATAGTCAAAGACAACTGACTAAACCTCCAAATGACTAGTCAAAGACACCTGACTTAACCTCCTAATGACTAGTCCGAGACACCTAACATAACCTCCTAATGACTAGTCCAAGACACCTGACTTAACCTCCTAATGACTAGTCAAAGACACCTGACTTAACCTCCTATTGACTAGCCTAAGACACCTGACTTAACCTCCGAATTACTAGTCCTAGACACCTGACTAAACCTCCTAATGACTAGTCCAAGACACCTGACTTAACCTCCTAATGACTAGTCAAAGACACCTGACTAAACATCCCAATGACTAGTCCAAGACACCTGACTTAACCTACTAATGAATAGTCAAAGACACCTGACTTAACCTACTCCAGAAATGACTAGTCCAAGACACCTGACTTAACCTCCTAATGACTAGTCAAAGACACATGACTTAACCTCCTAATGAATAGTCCAAGACACCTGACTAAACCTCCTAATGACGAGTCAAAGACACCTGACTTAACCTCCTAATGACTAGTCCAAGACACCTGACTTAACCTCCTAATGACTAGTCTAAGACACCTGACTTAACCTCCTAATGACTAGCCCAAGACACCTGACTTAACCTCCTAATGACTAGTCAAAGACACCTGACTAAACATCCCAATGACTAGTCCAAGACACCTGACTTAACCTCCTAATGACTTGTCCAACACACCTGACTTAACCTCCTAATGACTAGTCCAAGACACCTGACTTAACCTCCTAATGACTAGTCCAAAGACACCTGACTTAACCTCCTAATGACTAGTCAAAGACACCTGACTTAACCTCCTATTGACTAGTCCAAGACACCTGACTTAACCTCCTAATGACTAGTCCAAGACACCTGACTTAACCTCCTAATGACTAGTCCAAGACACCTGACTTAACCTCCTAATGACTAGTCTAAGACACCTGACTTAACCTCCTAATGACTAGTCCAAGACACCTGACTTAACCTCCTAATGACTAGTCAAGACACCTGACTTAACCTCCTAATGACTAGTCCAAGACACCTGACTTAACCTCCTAATGACTAGTCAAAGACACCTGACTAAACATCCCAATGACTAGTCCAAGACACCTGACTTAACCTCCTAATGACTAGTCCAAGACACCTGACTTAACCTCCTAATGACTAGTCAAAGACACCTGACTAAACATCTCAATGACTAGTCCAAGACACCTGACTTAACCTCCTAATGACTAGTCCAAGACACCTGACTTAACCTCCTAATGACTAGTCAAAGACACCTGACTTAACCTCCTAATGACTAGTCCAAGACACCTGACTAAACCTCCTAATGACTAGTCCAAGACACCTGACTTAACCTCCTAATGACTAGTCAAAGACACCTGACTTAACCTCCTAATGAATAGTCCAAGACACCTGACTTAACCTACTCCAGAAATGACTAGTCCAAGACACCTGACTTAACCTCCTAATGACTAGTCAAAGACACCTGACTTAACCTCCTAATGAATAGTCCAAGACACCTGACTAAACCTCCTAATGACGAGTCAAAGACACCTGACTTAACCTCCTAATGACTAGTCAAAGACACCTGACTAAACATCTCAATGACTAGTCCAAGACACCTGACTTAACCTCCTAATGACTAGTCCAAGACACCTGCCTTCACCTACTCCAGAAATGACTAGTCAAAGACACCTGACTTAACCTCCTAATGACTAGTCCAAGACACCTGACTTAACCTCCTAATGACTAGTCCAAGACACCTGACTTAACCTCCTAATGACTAGTCCAAGACACCTGACTAACCTCAAGATGAATAGTCAAAGACACCTGACTTAACCTCCAAATGACTAGTCAACGACACCTGACTAACCTCAAGATGAATAGTCAAAGACACCTGACATAACCTCCAAATGACTAGTCAAAGACACCTGACTTAACCTCCTAATGACTAGTCAAAGACACCTGACTTAACCTCCTAATGACTAGTCCAAGACACCTGACTTAACCTCCTAATGACTAGTCAAAGACACCTGACTAAACTAATGACTAGTCCAAGACACCTGACTTAACCTCCTATTGACTAGTCCAAAACACCTGACTTAACCTCCTATTGACTAGTCCAAAACACCTGACTTAACCTCCTAATTACTAGTTAAAGAGACCTGACTTAACCTACTCCAGAAATGACTAGTCAAAGACACCTGACTAAACATCCCAATGAATAGTCCAAGACACCTGACTTAACCTCCTAATGACTAGTCCAAGACACCTGACTTAACCTCCTAATGACTAGTCCAAGACACCTGACTTAACCTCCTATTGACTAGTCCAAGACACCTGACTTAACCTCCTAATGACTAGTCTAAGACACCTGACTTAACCTCCTAATGACTAGCCCAAGACACCTGACTTAACCTCCTAATGACTAGTCTAAGACACCTGACTTAACCTCCTATTGACTAGTCCAAGACACCTGACTTAACCTCCTAATGACTAGTCCAAGACACCTGACTAAACCTCCTAATGACTAGTCCAAGACACCTGACTTAACCTCCTAATGACTAGCCCAAGACACCTAACCTCCTAATGACTAGTCAAAGACACCTGACTAAACCTCTCAATGACTAGTCAAAGACACCTGACTTAACCTCCTAATGACTAGTCAAAGACACCTGACTTAACCTCCTAATGACTAGTCAAAGACACCTGACTTAACCTCCTAATGACTAGTCCAAGACACCTGACTTAACCTCCAAATGACTAGTCAAAGACACCTGACTTAACCTCCTAATGACTAGTCAAAGACACCTGACTTAACCTCCTAATGACTAGTCCAAGACACCTGACTTAACCTCCTAATGACTAGTCAAAGACACCTGACTAACCTCCTAATGACTAGTCAAAGACACCTGACTTAACCTCCAAATGACTAGTCAACGACACCTGACTAACCTCAAGATGAATAGTCAAAGACACCTGACATAACCTCCAAATGACTAGTCAAAGACACCTGACTTAACCTCCTAATGACTAGTCCAAGACACCTGACTAAACCTCCTAATGACTAGTCAAGACACCTGACTTAACCTCCTGACTAGTCAAAGACACCTGACTAAACATCCCAATGACTAGTCCAAGACACCTGACTTAACCTCCTAATGACTAGTCCAAGACACCTGACTTAACCTCCTAATGACTAGTCCAAGACACCTGACTTAACCTCCTAATGACTAGTAAAGACACCTGACTTAACCTCCAGAAATGACTAGTCAAAGACACCTGACTAACATCCCAATGACTAGTCCAAGACACCTGACTTAACCTCCTAATGACTAGTCCAAGACACCTGACTTAACCTCCTAATGACTAGTCCAAGACACCTGACTTAACCTCCTAATGACTAGTCCAAGACACCTGACTTAACCTCCTAATGACTAGTCTAAGACACCTGACTTAACCTCCTATTGACTAGCCCAAGACACCTGACTTAACCTCCTAATGACTAGTCTAAGACACCTGACTTAACCTCCTATTGACTAGCCTAAGACACCTGACTTAACCTCCTAATGACTAGTCAAAGACACCTGACTTAACCTCCTAATGACTAGTCCAAGACACCTGACTAAACCTCCTAATGACTAGTCCAAGACACCTGACTTAACCTCCTAATGACTAGTCAAAGACACCTGACTAAACATCTCAATGACTAGTCCAAGACACCTGACTTAACCTCCTAATGACTAGTCAAAGACACCTGACTTAACCTCCTAATGACTAGTCCAAGACACCTGACTTAACCTCCTAATGACTAGTCAAAGACACCTGACTTAACCTCCTAATGACTAGTCAAAGACACCTGACTTAACCTCCTAATGACTAGTCCAAGACACCTGACTTAACCTCCTAATGACTAGTCAAAGACACCTGACTAACCTCCAAATGATAGTCAAGACACCTGACTTAACCTCCTAATGACTAGTCAAAGACACCTGACTAACCTCAAGATGAATAGTCAAAGACACCTGACTTAACCTCCTAATGACTAGTCAAAGACACCTGACTTAACCTCCTAATGACTAGTCCAAGACACCTGACTTAACCTCCTAATGACTAGTCAAAGACACCTGACTAAACATCCAATGACTAGTCCAAGACACCTGACTTAACCTCCTAATGACTAGTCCAAGACACCTGACTTAACCTCCTAATGACTAGTTAAAGACACCTGACTTAACCTACTCCAGAAATGACTAGTCAAAGACACCTGACTAAACTCCCAATGACTAGTCCAAGACACCTGACTTAACCTCCTAATGACTAGTCAAAGACACCTGACTTAACCTCCTAATGACTAGTCCAAGACACCTGACTAAACCTCATAATGACTAGTCCACGACACCTGACTAACCTCCTAATGACTAGTCTAAGACACCTGACTTAACCTCCTATTGACTAGCCTAAGACACCTGACTTAACCTCCTAATGACTAGTCAAAGACACCTGACTAAACCTCCTAATGACTAGTCCAAGACACCTGACTTAACCTCCTAATGACTAGCCCAAGACACCTGACTTAACCTCCTAATGACTAGTCAAAGACACCTGACTAAACATCTCAATGACTAGTCCAAGACACCTGACTTAACCTCCTAATGACTAGTCCAAGACACCTGACTTAACCTCCTAATGACTAGTCAAAGACACCTGACTTAACCTCCTAATGACTAGTCCAAGACACCTGACTTAACCTCCTAATGACTAGTCCAAGACACCTGACTTAACCTCCTAATGACTAGTCAAAGACACCTGACTTAACCTCCTAATGACTAGTCCAAGACACCTGACTTAACCTACTCCAGAAATGACTAGTCCAAGACACCTGACTTAACCTCCTAATGACTAGTCAAAGACACCTGACTTAACCTCCTAATGAATAGTCCAAGACACCTGACTAAACCTCCTAATGACGAGTCAAAGACACCTGACTTAACCTCCTAATGACTAGTCAAAGACACCTGACTAAACATCTCAATGACTAGTCCAAGACACCTGACTTAACCTCCTAATGACTAGTCCAAGACACCTGCCTTCACCTACTCCAGAAATGACTAGTCAAAGACACCTGACTTAACCTCCTAATGACTAGTCAAAGACACCTGACTTAACCTCCTAATGACTAGTCCAAGACACCTGACTTAACCTCCTAATGACTAGTCCAAACACCTGACTAACCTAATGACTAGTCAAAGACACCTGACTTAACCTCCTAATGACTAGTCCAAGACACCTGACTTAACCTCCAAATGACTAGTCAAAGACACCTGACTTAACCTCCAAATGACTAGTCAAAGACACCTGACTTAACCTCCTAATGACTAGTCAAAGACACCTGACTTAACCTCCTAATGACTAGTCCAAGACACCTGACTTAACCTCCTAATGACTAGTCCAAGACACCTGCCTTCACCTACTCCAGAAATGACTAGTCAAAGACACCTGACTTAACCTCCTAATGACTAGTCCAAGACACCTGACTTAACCTCCTAATGACTAGTCCAAGACACCTGACTTAACCTCCTATTGACTAGTCCAAGACACCTGACTAACCTCAAGATGAATAGTCAAAGACACCTGACTTAACCTCCAAATGACTAGTCAACGACACCTGACTAACCTCAAGATGAATAGTCAAAGACACCTGACATAACCTCCAAATGACTAGTCAAAGACACCTGACTTAACCTCCTAATGACTAGTCAAAGACACCTGACTTAACCTCCTAATGACTAGTCCAAGACACCTGACTTAACCTCCTAATGACTAGTCAAAGACACCTGACTAAACCTCCTAATGACTAGTCCAAGACACCTGACTTAACCTCCTAATGACTAGTCCAAGACACCTGACTTAACCTCCTAATGACTAGTCCAAAACACCTGACTTAACCTCCTAATGACTAGTTAAAGACACCTGACTTAACCCTCCAGAAATGACTAGTCAAAGACACCTGACTAAACATCCCAATGACTAGTCCAAGACACCTGACTTAACCTCCTAATGACTAGTCAAGACACCTGACTTAACCTCCTAATGACTAGTCCAAGACACCTGACTTAACCTCCTATTGACTAGTCCAAAGACACCTGACTTAACCTCCTAATGACTAGTCAAGACACCTGACTTAACCTCCTAATGACTAGTCCCAAGACACCTGACTTAACCTCCTAATGACTAGTCTAAGACACCTGACTTAACCTCTAATGACTAGTCCAAGACACCTGACTTAACCTCCTAATGACTAGTCAAAGACAAGACACCTCCTAATGACTAGTCCAAGACACCTGACTAAACCTCCTAATGACTAGTCCAAGACACCTGACTTAACCTCCTAATGACTAGTCAAAGACACCTGACTAAACATCTCAATGACTAGTCCAAGACACCTGACTTAACCTCCTAATGACTAGTCAAAGACACCTGACTTAACCTCCTAATGACTAGTCCAAGACACCTGACTTAACCCTAATGACTAGTCAAAGACACCTGACTTAACCTCTAATGACTAGTCAAAGACACCTGACTTAACCTCCTAATGACTAGTCCAAGACACCTGACTTAACCTCCTAATGACTAGTCCAAGACACCTGACTTAACCTCCTATTGACCAAACATGACTAAGTCAAAGACACCTGACTTAACCTCCAAATGACTAGTGACACCTGACTAACCTCAAGATGAATAGTCAAAGACACCTGACTTAACCTCCAAATGACTAGTCAAAGACACCTGACTTAACCTCCTAATGACTAGTCAAAGACACCTGACTTAACCTCCTAATGACTAGTCCAAGACACCTGACTTAACCTCCTAATGACTAGTCAAAGACACCTGACTAAACATCCCAATGACTAGTCCAAGACACCTGACTTAACCTCCTAATGACTAGTCCAAAGACACCTGACTTAACCTCCTAATGACTAGTTAAAGACACCTGACTTAACCTCCAGAAATGACTAGTCAAAGACACCTGACTAAACCTCCCAATGAATAGTCCAAGACACCTGACTTAACCTCCTAATGACTAGTCCAAGACACCTGACTTAACCTCCTAATGACTAGTCCAAGACACCTGACTTAACCTCCTATGACTAGTCCAAGACACCTGACTTAACCTCCTAATGACTAGTCCAAGACACCTGACTTAACCTCCTATTGACTAGTCCAAGACACCTGACTTAACCTCCTAATGACTAGTCCAAGACACCTGACTTAACCTCCTAATGACTAGTCAAAGACACCTGACTAAACATCCAATGACTAGTCCAAGACACCTGACTTAACCTCCTAATGACTAGTCCAAGACACCTGCCTTCACCTACTCCAGAAATGACTAGTCAAAGACACCTGACTTAACCTCCTAATGACTAGTCCAAGACACCTGACTTAACCTCCTAATGACTAGTCCAAGACACCTGACTTAACCTCCTAATGACTAGTCCAAGACACCTGACTAACCTCCTAATGACTAGTCAAAGACACCTGACTTAACCTCCTAATGACTAGTCAAGACACCTGACTTAACCTCCTAATGACTAGTCAAAGACACCTGACATAACCTCCAAATGACTAGTCAAAGACACCTGACTTAACCTCCTAATGACTAGTCAAAGACACCTGACTTAACTTGACTAGTCCAAGACACCTGACTTAACCTCCTAATGACTAGTCAAAGACACCTGACTAAACCTCCCAATGACTAGTCCAAGACACCTGACTTAACCTCCTAATGACTAGTCCAAGACACCTGACTTAACCTCCTAATGACTAGTCCAAGACACCTGACTTAACCTCCTAATGACTAGTCAAAGACACCTGACTTAACCTCCAGAAATGACTAGTCAAAGACACCTGACTAAACATCCAATGCTAGTCCAAGACACCTGACTTAACCTCCTAATGACTAGTCCAAGACACCTGACTTAACCTCCTAATGACTAGTCAAAGACACCTGACTTAACCTCCTAATGACTAGTCAAAGACACCTGACTTAACCTCCTAATGACTAGTCCAAGACACCTGACTTAACCTCCTAATGACTAGTCAAAGACACCTGACTAACCTCCTAATGACTAGTCCAAGACACCTGACTTAACCTCCTAATGACTAGTCAAAGACACCTGACTTAACCTCCTAATGACTAGTCCAAGACACCTGACTTAACCTCCTATTGACTAGTCCAAGACACCTGACTTAACCTCCTAATGACTAGTCAAAGACACCTGACTTAACCTCCCAGAAATGACTAGTCAAAGACACCTGACTAAACCTCCCAATGACTAGTCAAGACACCTGACTTAACCTCCTAATGACTAGTCCAAGACACCTGACTTAACCTCCAAATGACTAGTCAAAGACACCTGACTTAACCTCCTAATGACTAGTCAAAGACACCTGACTTAACTATGACTAGTCCAAGACACCTGACTTAACCTCCTAATGACTAGTCCAAGACACCTGACTTAACCTCCTAATGACTAGTCAAAGACACCTGACTTAACCTCCAGAAATGACTAGTCCAAGACACCTGACTTAACCTCCTAATGAATAGTCCAAGACACCTGACTTAACCTCCTAATGACTAGTCCAAGACACCTGACTTAACCTCCAAATGACTAGTCAAAGACACCTGACTTAACCTCCTAATGACTAGTCAAAGACACCTGACTTAACCTCCTAATGACTAGTCCAAGACACCTGACTTAACCTCCTAATGACTAGTCAAAGACACCTGACTAAACCTCCTAATGACTAGTCCAAGACACCTGACTTAACCTAATGACTAGTCCAAGACACCTGACTTAACCTCCTAATGACTAGTCCAAAACACCTGACTTAACCTCCTAATGACTAGTCCAAGACACCTGACTTAACCTACTCCAGAAATGACTAGTCAAAGACACCTGACTTAAACTCCCAATGACTAGTCCAAAACCTGACTTAACCTCCTAATGACTAGTCCAAGACACCTGACTTAACCTCCTAATGACTAGTCCAAGACACCTGACTTAACCTCCTAATGACTAGTCCAAGACACCTGACTTAACCTCCTAATGACTAGTCTAAGACACCTGACTTAACCTCCTATTGACTAGCCCAAGACACCTGACTTAACCTCCTAATGACTAGTCCAAGACACCTGACTTAACCTCCTAATGACTAGTCCAAGACACCTGACTTAACCTCCTAATGACTAGTCAAAGACACCTGACTTAACCTCCTAATGACTAGTCCAAGACACCTGACTAAACCTCCTAATGACTAGTCCAAGACACCTGACTTAACCTCCTAATGACTAGTCAAAGACACCTGACTAAACATCCCAATGACTAGTCCAAGACACCTGACTTAACCTCCTAATGAATAGTCAAAGACACCTGACTTAACCTAATGACTAGTCAAAGACACCTGACTTAACCTCCTAATGACTAGTCAAAGACACCTGACTTAACCTCCTAATGACTAGTCCAAGACACCTGACTTAACCTCCTAATGACTAGTCCAAGACACCTGACTAACCTCCTAATGACTAGTCCAAGAACCTGACTTAACCTAATGACTAGTCCAAGACACCTGACTTAACCTCCTAATGACTAGTCAAAGACACCTGACTTAACCTCCAGAAATGACTAGTCAAGACACCTGACTTAACCTCCTAATGACTAGTCCAAGACACCTGACTTAACCTCCAAATGACTAGTCCAAGACACCTGACTTAACCTCCTAATGACTAGTCCAAGACACCTGACTTAACCTCCTAATGACTAGTCAAAGACACCTGACTTAACCTCCTAATGACTAGTCCAAGACACCTGACTTAACCTCCTAATGACTAGTCCAAGACACCTGACTTAACCTCCTAATGACTAGTCAAAGACACCTGACTTAACCTCCTAATGACTAGTCCAAGACACCTGACTAAACCTCCTAATGACTAGTCCAAGACACCTGACTTAACCTCCTAATGACTAGTCAAGACACCTGACTTAACCTCCTAATGACTAGTCCAAGACACCTGACTTAACCTCCTAATGACTAGTCCAAGACACCTGACTTAACCTCCTAATGACTAGTCCAAGACACCTGACTTAACCTCCTAATGACTAGTCCAAGACACCTGACTTAACCTCCTAATGACTAGTCCAAGACACCTGACTTAACCTCCTAATGACTAGTCAAGACACCTGACTAAACCTCCTAATGACTAGTCCAAGACACCTGACTTAACCTCCTAATGACTAGTCCAAGACACCTGACTTAACCTATCTCCAGAAATGACTAGTCAAAGACACCTGACTTAACCTCCTAATGACTAGTCAAGACACCTGACTTAACCTCCTAATGACTAGTCCAAGACACCTGACTTAACCTCCTAATGACTAGTCCAAGACACCTGACTAACTAATGACTAGTCAAAGACACCTGACTTAACCTCCAAATGACTAGTCAAAGACACCTGACTAACCTCAAATGACTAGTCAAAGACACCTGACTTAACCTCCAAATGACTAGTCAAAGACACCTGACTTAACCTCCTAATGACTAGTCAAAGACACCTGACTTAACCTCCTAATGACTAGTCCAAGACACCTGACTTAACCTCCTAATGACTAGTCCAAGACACCTGACTAAACCTCCCAATGACTAGTCCAAGACACCTGACTTAACCTCCTATTGACTAGTCCAAACACCTGACTTAACCTCCTAATGACTAGTCCAAGACACCTGACTTAACCTCCTAATGACTAGTTAAAAGACCTGACTTAACCTACTCCAGAAATGACTAGTCAAAGACACCTGACTAAACCTCCCAATGACTAGTCCAAGACACCTGACTTAACCTCCTAATGACTTGTCCAACACACCTGACTTAACCTCCTAATGACTAGTCCAAGACACCTGACTTAACCTCCTAATGACTAGTCCAAGACACCTGACTTAACCTCCTAATGACTAGTCCAAGACACCTGACTTAACCTCCTAATGACTAGTCAAGACACCTGACTTAACCTCCTAATGACTAGTCCAAGACACCCATGACTAGTCCAAGACACCTGACTTAACCTCCTAATGACTAGTCCAAGACACCTGACTTAACCTCCTAATGACTAGTCCAAGACACCTGACTTAAAATGACTAGTCAAAGACACCTGACTTAACCTCCTATTGACTAGCCCAAGACACCTGACTTAACCTCCTAATGACTAGTCAAAGACACCTGACTAACCTCCTAATGACTAGTCCAAGACACCTGACTTAACCTCCTAATGACTAGCCCAAGACACCTGACTTAATCTCCTAATGACTAGTCTAAGACACCTGACTTAACCTCTCCAGAAATGACTAGTCAAAGACACCTGACTAAACCTCCTAATGACTAGTCCAAGACACCTGACTTAACCTCCTAATGACTAGTCCAAGACACCTGACTTAACCTAATGACTAGTCAAAGACACCTGACTTAACCTCCTAATGACTAGCCCAAGACACCTGACTTAATCTCCTAATGACTAGTCTAAGACACCTGACTTAACCTCCTATTGACTAGCCCAAGACACCTGACTTAACCTCCTAATGACTAGTCCAAGACACCTGACTAAACCTCCTAATGACTAGTCCAAGACACCTGACTTAACCTCCTAATGACTAGTCAAAGACACCTGACTAAACATCCCAATGACTAGTCCAAGACACCTGACTTAACCTACTAATGAATAGTCAAAGACACCTGACTTAACCTACTCCAGAAATGACTAGTCCAAGACACCTGACTTAACCTCCTAATGACTAGTCAAAGACACCTGACTTAACCTCCTAATGACTAGTCCAAGACACCTGACTAAACCTCCTAATGACTAGTCCAAGACACCTGACTTAACCTCCTAATGACTAGTCCAAGACACCTGACTTAACCTCCTAATGACTAGTCCAAGACACCTGACTAAACCTCCTAACAAGTCAAAGACACAATGACTAGTCAAAGACTAACCTCCAAATGACTAGTCAAAGACACCTGACTTAACCTCCTAATGACTAGTCCAAGACAAATAACTCCTAATGACTAGTCCAAGACACCTGACTTAACCTCCTAATGACTAGTCAAAGACACCTGACTTAACCTCCTAATGACTAGTCCAAGACACCTGACTTAACCTCCTAATGACTAGTCCAAGACACCTGACTTAACCTCCTAATGACTAGTCAAAGACACCTGACTAAACATCCCAATGACTAGTCCAAGACACCTGACTTAACCTACTAATGAATAGTCAAAGACACCTGACTTAACCTACTCCAGAAATGACTAGTCCAAGACACCTGACTTAACCTCCTAATGACTAGTCAAAGACACCTGACTTAACCTCCTAATGAATAGTCCAAGACACCTGACTAAACCTCCTAATGACGAGTCAAAGACACCTGACTTAACCTCCTAATGAATAGCCCAAGACACCTGACTTAACCTCCTAATGACTAGTCCAAGACACCTGACTAACCTCCTAATGACTAGTCCAAGACACCTGACTTAACCTCCTAATGACTAGTCCAAGACACCTGACTTAACCTCCTAATGACTAGTCCAAGACACCTGACTTAACCTCCCTAATGACTAGTCAAGACACCTGACTTAACCTCCTAATGACTAGTCCAAGACACCTGACTTAACCTCCTAATGACTAGTCCAAGACACCTGACTTAACCTCCTAATGACTAGTCCAAGACACCTGACTTAACCTCCAATGACTAGTCCAAGACACCTGACTTAACCTCCTAATGACTAGTCCAAGACACCTGACTTAACCTCCTAATGACTAGTCCAAGACACCTGACTTAACCTCCTAATGACTAGTCAAGACACCTGACTTAACCTCCTAATGACTAGCCCAAAGACACCTGACTTAACCTCCTAATGACTAGTCCAAGACACCTGACTTAACCTCCTAATGACTAGTCAAAGACACCTGACTTAACCTCCTAATGACTAGTCCAAGACACCTGACTTAACCTCCTAATGACTAGTCCAAGACACCTGACTTAACCTCCTAATGACTAGTCCACGACACCTGACTAACCTCCTAATGACTAGTCCAAGACACCTGACTTAACCTCCTAATGACTAGTCCAAGACACCTGACTTAACCTCCTAATGACTAGTCCAAGACACCTGACTTAACCTCCTAATGACTAGTCAAAGACACCTGACTTAACCTCCTAATGACTAGTCCAAGACACCTGACTAAACCTCCTAATGACTAGTCCACGACACCTGACTAACCTCCTAATGACTAGTCCAAGACACCTGACTTAACCTCCTAATGACTAGTCCAAGACACCTGCCTTCACCTACTCCAGAAATGACTAGTCCAAGACACCTGACTTAACCTCCTAATGACTAGTCAAAGACACCTGACTTAACCTCCTAATGACTAGTCCAAGACACCTGACTTAACCTCCTAATGACTAGTCCAAGACACCTGACTTAACCTCCTAATGACTAGTCAAGACACCTGACTTAACCTCCTAATGACTAGTCCAAGACACCTGACTTAACCTCCTAATGACTAGTCCAAGACACCTGACTTAACCTCCTAATGACTAGTCCAAGACACCTGACTTAACCTCCTAATGACTAGTCAAAGACACCTGACTTAACCTCCTAATGACTAGTCCAAGACACCTGACTTAACCTCCTAATGACTAGTCCAAGACACCTGACTTAACCTCCTAATGACTAGTCAAAGACACCTGACTTAACCTCTCCAATGACTAGTCAAAGACACCTGACTTAACCTCCTAATGACTAGTCCAAGACACCTGACTTAACCTCCTAATGACTAGTCCAAGACACCTGACTAAACCTCCTAATGACTAGTCCAAGACACCTGACTAACCTCCTAATGACTAGTCCAAGACACCTGACTTAACCTCCTAATGACTAGTCCAAGACACCTGACTAACCTCCTAATGACTAGTCAACGACACCTGACTTAACCTCCTAATGACTTCCAAGACACCTGACTAACCTCCTAATGACTAGTCCAAGACACCTGACTTAACCTCCTAATGACTAGTCAAAGACACCTGACTTAACCTCCTAATGACTAGTCCAAGACACCTGACTTAACCTCCTAATGACTAGTCCAAGACACCTGACTTAACCTCCTAATGACTAGTCAAGACACCTGACTTAACCTCCTAATGACTAGTCCAAGACACCTGACTAACATCCCTAATGACTAGTCCAAGACACCTGACTTAACCTCCTAATGACTAGTCCAAGACACCTGACTTAACCTCCTAATTAACCTCTAATGACTAGTCAAAGACACCTGACTAAACCTCCCAATGACTAGTCCAAGACACCTGACTTAACCTCCTAATGACTAGTCCAAGACACCTGACTTAACCTCCTAATGACTAGTCCAAGACACCTGACTTAACCTCCTAATGACTAGTCCAAGACACCTGACTTAACCTCCTAATGACTAGTCTAAGACACCTGACTTAACCTCCTATTGACTAGTCCAAGACACCTGACTTAACCTCCTAATTAAGTCCAAGACACCCTAAACCTCCTAATGACTAGTCCAAGACACCTGACTTAACCTCCTAATGACTAGTCAAAGACACCTGACTAAACATCCCAATGACTAGTCCAAGACACCTGACTTAACCTACTAATGAATAGTCAAAGACACCTGACTTAACCTACTCCAGAAATGACTAGTCCAAGACACCTGACTTAACCTCCTAATGACTAGTCAAAGACACCTGACTTAACCTCCTAATGACTAGTCCAAGACACCTGACTAACCTCCTAATGACTAGTCAAAGACACCTGACTTAACCTCCTAATGACTAGTCTAAGACACCTGACTTAACCTCCTAATGACTAGTCCAAGACACCTGACTTAACCTCCTAATGACTAGTCCAAGACACTGACTCTAACTAGTCCAATGACTAGTCCAAGACACCTGACTTAACCTCCTAATGACTAGTCAAAGACACCTGACTTAACCTCCTCCAAGACACCTGACTTAAAATGACTAGTCCAAGACACCTGACTTAACCTCCTAATGACTAGTCCAAGACACCTGACTTAACCTCCTAATGACTAGTCCAAGACACCTGACTTAACCTCCTAATGACTAGTCCAAGACACCTGACTAAACCTCCTAATGACTAGTCCAAGACACCTGACTTAACCTCCTAATGACTAGTCAAAGACACCTGACTAAACCTCCCAATGACTAGTCCAAGACACCTGACTTAACCTCCTAATGACTAGTCCAAGACACCTGCCTTCACCTACTCCAGAAATGACTAGTCCAAGACACCTGACTTAACCTCCTAATGACTAGTCAAAGACACCTGACTAACCTCCTAATGACTAGTCCAAGACACCTGACTTAACCTCCTAATGACTAGTCAAAGACACCTGACTTAACCTCCTAATGACTAGTCCAAGACACCTGACTTAACCTCCTAATGACTAGTCCAAGACACCTGACTTAACCTCCTAATGACTAGTCCAAGACACCTGACTAAACCTCCTAATGACTAGTCAAAGACACCTGACTTAACCTCCTAATGACTAGTCAAAGACACCTGACTTAACCTCCTAATGACTAGTCCAAGACACCTGACTTAACCTCCTAATGACTAGTCCAAGACACCTGACTTAACCTCCTAATGACTAGTCAAAGACACCTGACTTAACCTCCTAATGACTAGTCCAAGACACCTGACTTAACCTCCTAATGACTCCAAGACACCTGACTTAACCTCCTAATGACTAGTCCAAGACACCTGACTTAACCTCCTAATGACTAGTCCAAGACACCTGACTTAACCTGATGACTAGTCAAGACACCTGACTTAACCTCCTAATGACTAGTCCAAGACACCTGACTAACCTCCTAATGACTAGTCCAAGACACCTGACTTAACCTCCTAATGACTAGTCAAAGACACCTGACTTAACCTCCTAATGACTAGTCCAAGACACCTGACTTAACCTCCTAATGACTAGCCCAAGAAGACACCTGACTTAACCTCTAAACTCCTAATGACTAGTCCAAGACACCTGACTTAACCTCCTAATGACTAGTCCAAGACACCTGACTTAACCTCCTAATGACTAGTCAAAGACACCTGACTTAACCTCCTAATGACTAGTCCAAGACACCTGACTTAACCTCCTAATGACTAGTCCAAGACACCTGACTTAACCTCCTAATGACTAGTCCAAGACACCTGACTTAACCTCCTAATGAATAGTCCAAGACACCTGACTTAACCTCCAGAAATGACTAGTCCAAGACACCTGACTTAACCTCCTAATGACTAGTCAAAGACACCTGACTTAACCTCCTAATGACTAGTCCAAGACACCTGACTAAACCTCCTAATGACTAGTCAAAGACACCTGACTTAACCTCCTAATGACTAGTCAAAGACACCTGACTAATGACTCAATGACTAGTCCAAGACACCTGACTTAACCTCCTAATGACTAGTCCAAGACATCTGACTTAACCTCCTAATGACTAGTCAAAGACACCTGACTTAACCTCCTAATGACTAGTCCAAGACACCTGACTAACCTCCTAATGACTAGTCCAAGACACCTGACTTAACCTCCTAATGACTAGTCCAAGACACCTGACTAACCTCCTAATGACTAGTCAAAGACACCTGCCTTAATCTCCTAATGACTAGTCTAAGACACCTGACTTAACCTCCTAATGACTAGTCAAAGACACCTGACTAAACCTCCAAATGACTAGTCCAAGACACCTGACTTAACCTCCTAATGACTAGTCAAAGACACCTGACTTAACCTCCTAATGACTAGTCCAAGACACCTGACTTAACCTCCTAATGACTAGTCCAAGACACCTGACTTAACCTCCCAATGACTAGTCCAAGACACCTGACTTAACCTCCTAATGACTAGTCCAAGACACCTGACTTAACCTCCTAATGACTAGTCAAAGACAGACTTAACCTCCAGAAATGACTAGTCAAAGACACCTGACTAAACCTCCCAATGACTAGTCCAAGACACCTGACTTAACCTCCTATGACTAGTCCAAGACACCTGACTAACCTCCTAATGACTAGTCAAAGACACCTGCCTTAACCTCCTAATGACTAGTCCAAGACACCTGACTTAACCTCCTAATGACTAGTCCAAGACACCTGACTTAACCTCCTAATGACTAGTCCAAGACACCTGACTTAACCTCCTAATGACTAGTCCAAGACACCTGACTTAACCTCCTAATGACTAGTCCAAGACACCTGACTTAACCTCCTAATGACTAGTCAAAGACACCTGACTTAACCTCCTAATGACTAGTCCAAGACACCTGACTAACCTCCTAATGACTAGTCCAAGACACCTGACTTAACCTCCTAATGACTAGTCCAAGACACCTGACTTAACCTCCTAATGACTAGTCCAAGACACCTGACTTAACCTCCTAATGACTAGTCCAAGACACCTGACTTAACCTCCTAATGACTAGTCCAAAGACACCTGACTTAACCTCCTAATGACTAGTCAAAGACACCTGACTTAACCTCCTAATGACTAGTCCAAGACACCTGACTTAACCTCCTAATGACTAGTCCAAGACACCTGACTTAACCTCCTAATGACTAGTCCAAGACACCTGACTTAACCTCAAATGACTAGTCAAAGACACCTGACTTAACCTCCTAATGACTAGTCCAAGAAGACTTAACCTGACTTAACCTCCTAATGACTAGTCCAAGACACCTGACTTAACCTCCTAATGACTAGTCCAAGACACCTGACTAACCTCCTAATGACTAGTCCAAGACACCTGACTTAACCTCCTAATGACTAGTCCAAGACACCTGACTTAACCTCCTAATGACTAGTCCAAGACACCTGACTTAACCTCCTAATGACTAGTCCAAGACACCTGACTTAACCTCCTAATGACTAGTCCAAGACACCTGACTTAACCTCCTAATGACTAGTCCAAGACACCTGACTTAACCTCCTAATGACTAGTCCAAGACACCTGCCTTCACCTACTCTAGAAATGACTAGTCCAAGACACCTGACTTAACCTCCTAATGACTAGTCAAAGACACCTGACTTAACCTCCTAATGAATAGTCCAAGACACCTGACTAAACCTCCTAATGACGAGTCAAAGACACCTGACTTAACCTCCTAATGACTAGTCAAAGACACCTGACTAAACATCTCAATGACTAGTCCAAGACACCTGACTTAACCTCCTAATGACTAGTCCAAGACACCTGCCTTCACCTACTCCAGAAATGACTAGTCAAAGACACCTGACTTAACCTCCTAATGACTAGTCAAAGACACCTGACTTAACCTCCTAATGACTAGTCCAAGACACCTGACTAAACCTCCTAATGACTAGTCCACGACACCTGACTAACCTCCTAATGACTAGTCCAAGACACCTGACTTAACCTCCTAATGACTAGTCCAAGACACCTGACTTAACCTCTAATGACTAGTCAAAGACACCTGACTTAACCCAGAAATGACTAGTCCAAGACACCTGACTTAACCTCCTAATGACTAGTCAAAGACACCTGACTTAACCTCCTAATGACTAGTCCAAGACACCTGACTAACCTCCTAATGACTAGTCCAAGACACCTGACTTAACCTCCTAATGACTAGTCCAAGACACCTGACTTAACCTCCTAATGACTAGTCCAAGACACCTGACTTAACCTCCTAATGACTAGTCCAAGACACCTGACTAACCTCCTAATGACTAGTCCAAGACACCTGACTTAACCTCCTAATGACTAGTCAAAGACACCTGACTTAACCTCCTAATGACTAGTCCAAGACACCTGACTTAACCTCCTAATGACTAGTCCAAGACACCTGACTAACCTCCTAATGACTAGTCCAAGACACCTGACTTAACCTCCTAATGACTAGTCCAAGACACCTGACTTAACCTCCTAATGACTAGTCAAAGACACCTGACTTAACCTCTAATGACTAGTCCAAGACACCTGACTTAACCTCCTAATGACTAGTCAAAGACACCTGACTTAACCTCCTAATGACTAGTCCAAGACACCTGACTAAACCTCCTATTGACTAGCCCAAGACACCTGACTTAACCTCCTAATGACTAGTCAAAGACACCTGACTAACCTCCTAATGACTAGTCCAAGACACCTGACTTAACCTCCTAATGACTAGCCCAAGACACCTGACTTAACCTCCTAATGACTAGTCTAAGACACCTGACTTAACCTCCTATTGACTAGTCCAAGACACCTGACTTAACCTCCTAATGACTAGTCAAAGACACCTGACTTAACCTCCTAATGACTAGTCCAAGACACCTAATGACTGTCCAAGACACCTGACTTAACCTCCTAATGACTAGTCAAAGACACCTGACTTAACCTCCTAATGACTAGTCCAAGACACCTGACTAACCTCCAAATGACTAGTCCAAGACACCTGACTTAACCTCCTAATGAAATGACTAGTCAAGACACCTGACTTAACCTCCTAATGACTAGTCAAAGACACCTGACTTAACCTCCTAATGACTAGTCCAAGACACCTGACTTAACCTCCTAATGACTAGTCCAAGACACCTGACTAAACCTCCTAATGACTAGTCCAAGACACCTGACTTAACCTCCTAATGACTAGTCCAAGACACCTGACTTAACCTCCTAAACTAGTCCAAGACACCTGACTTAACCTCCAGAAATGACTAGTCCAAGACACCTGACTTAACCTCCTAATGACTAGTCCAAGACACCTGACTTAACCTCCTAATGACTAGTCCAAGACACCTGACTTAACCTCCTAATGACTAGTCCAAGACACCTGACTTAACCTCCTAATGACTAGTCCAAGACACCTGACTTAACCTCCTAATGACTAGTCTAAGACACCTGACTTAACCTCCTATTGACTAGCCCAAGACACCTGACTTAACCTCCTAATGACTAGTCCAAGACACCTGACTTAACCTCCTAATGACTAGTCTAAGACACCTGACTTAACCTCCTATTGACTAGCCCAAGACACCTGACTTAACCTACTAATGAATAGTCAAAGACACCTGACTTAACCTACTCCAGAAATGACTAGTCCAAGACACCTGACTTAACCTCCTAATGACTAGTCAAAGACACCTGACTTAACCTCCTAATGACTAGTCCAAGACACCTGACTAACCTCCTAATGACTAGTCCAAGACACCTGACTTAACCTCCTAATGACTAGTCAAAGACACCTGACTTAACCTCCTAATGACTAGTCCAAGACACCTGACTTAACCTCCTAATGACTAGTCAAAGACACCTGACAGAAATGACTAGTCCAAGACACCTGACTTAACCTCCTAATGACTAGTCAAAGACACCTGACTTAACCTCCTAATGACTAGTCCAAGACACCTGACTTAACCTCCTAATGACTAGTCCAAGACACCTGACTAACCTCCTAATGACTAGTCCAAGACACCTGACTTAACCTCCTAATGACTAGTCCAAGACACCTGACTAAACCTATTGACTAGCCCAAGACACCTGACTTAACCTCCTAATGACTAGTCAAAGACACCTGACTTAACCTCCTAATGACTAGTCCAAGACACCTGACTTAACCTCCTAATGACTAGTCAAAGACACCTGACTTAACCTCCTAATGACTAGTCCAAGACACCTGACTTAACCTCCTAATGACTAGTCCAAGACACCTGACTTAACCTCCTAATGACTAGTCCAAGACACCTGACTTAACCTCCTAATGACTAGTCCAAGACACCTGACTTAACCTCCTAATGACTTAACCTCCTAATGACTAGTCCAAGACACCTGACTTAACCTCCTAATGACTAGTCCAAGACACCTGACTTAACCTCCTAATGACTAGTCAAGACACCTGACTTAACCTCCTAATGACTAGTCCAAGACACCTGACTTAACCTCCTAATGACTAGTCCAAGACACCTGACTTAACCTCTAATGACTAGTCAAGACACCTGACTTAACCTCCTAATGACTAGTCCAAGACACCTGACTTAACCTCCTAATGACTAGTCCAAGACACCTGACTTAACCTCCTAATGACTAGTCAAAGACACCTGACTTAACCTCCTAATGACTAGTCCAAGACACCTGACTTAACCTCCTAATGACTAGTCAAGACACCTGACTTAACCTCCTAATGACTAGTCCAAGACACCTGACTTAACCTCTAATGACTAGTAAAGACACCTGACTTAACTCCTAATGACTAGTCCAAGACACCTGACTTAACCTCTAATGACTAGTCCAAGACACCTGACTAAACCTCCTAATGACTAGTCCAAGACACCTGACTTAACCTCCTAATGACTAGTCCAAGACACCTGACTTAACCTCCTAATGACTAGTCCAAGACACCTGACTTAACCTCCTAATGACTAGTCCAAGACACCTGACTTAACCTCCTAATGACTAGTCCAAGACACCTGACTTAACCTGACTAGTCAAGACACCTGACTTAACCTCCTAATGACTAGTCCAAGACACTGACTTAACCTCCTAATGACTAGTCCAAGACACCTGACTTAACCTCCTAATGACTAGTCCAAGACACCTGACTTAACCTCCTAATGACTAGTCCAAGACACCTGACTTAACCTCCTAATGACTAGTCCAAGACACCTGACTTAACCTCCTAATGACTAGTCAAACAGACTTAACCTCCTAATGACTAGTCAAAGACACCTGACTTAACCTCCTAATGACTAGTCCAAGACACCTGACTTAACCTCATAATGACTAGTCAAGACACCTGACTTAACCTCCTAATGACTAGTCAAAGACACCTGACTTAACCTCCTAATGACTAGTCCAAGACACCTGACTTAACCTCCTAATGACTAGTCCACGACACCTGACTAACCTCCTAATGACTAGTCCAAGACACCTGACTTAACCTCCTAATGACTAGTCCAAGACACCTGACTTCAAAGTCAAAGACAACTAACCTCCTAATGACTAGTCAAAGACACCTGACTTAACCTCCTAATGACTAGTCCAAGACACCTGACTTAACCTCCTAATGACTAGTCAAAGACACCTGACTTAACCTCCTAATGACTAGTCCAAGACACCTGACTTAACCTCCTAATGACTAGTCCAAGACACCTGCCTTCACCTACTCCAGAAATGACTAGTCCAAGACACCTGACTTAACCTCCTAATGACTAGTCAAAGACACCTGACTTAACCTCCAGAAATGACTAGTCCAAGACACCTGACTTAACCTCCTAATGACTAGTCCAAGACACCTGACTTAACCTCCTAATGACTAGTCCAAGACACCTGACTTAACCTCCTAATGACTAGTCCAAGACACCTGACTTAACCTCCTAATGACTAGTCAAGACACCTGACTAAACCTCCTAATGACTAGTCAAAGACACCTGACTTAACCTCCTAATGACTAGTCCAAGACACCTGACTTAACCTCCTAATGACTAGTCCAAGACACCTGACTTAACCTCCTAATGACTAGTCAAAGACACCTGACTTAACCTCCTAATGACTAGTCAAAGACAATGACTTAACCTCCTAATGACTAGTCCAAGACACCTGACTTAACCTCCTAATGACTAGTCCAAGACACCTGACTTAACCTCCTAATGACTAGTCCAAGACACCTGACTTAACCTCCTAATGACTAGTCCAAGACACCTGACTTAACCTCCTAATGACTAGTCCAAGACACCTGACTAACCTCCTAATGACTAGTCCAAGACACCTGACTTAACCTCCTAATGACTAGTCAAAGACACCTGACTTAACCTCCTAATGACTAGTCCAAGACACCTGACTTAACCTCCTAATGACTAGTCAAGACACCTGATGACTAGTCAAAGACACCTGACTTAACCTCCTAATGACTAGTCAAAGACACCTGACTTAACCTCCTAATGACTAGTCCAAGACACCTGACTTAACCTCCTAATGACTAGTCCAAGACACCTGACTTAACCTCCTAATGACTAGTCAAGACACCTGACTTAACCTCCTAATGACTAGTCAAAGACACCTGACTTTAATGACTAGTCCAAGACACCTGACTTAACCTAATGACTAGTCCAAGACACCTGACTTAACCTCCTAATGACTAGTCCAAGACACCTGACTTAACCTCCTAATGACTAGTCAAAGACACCTGACTTAACTCCTAATGACTAGTCCAAGACACCTGACTTAAACCTCCTAATGACTAGTCCAAGACACCTGACTTAACCTCCTAATGACTAGTCAAAGACACCTGAAATGACTAGTAACCTCTAATGACTAGTCAAAGACACCTGACTTAACCTCCTAATGACTAGTCCAAGACACCTGACTTAACCTCCTAATGACTAGTCAAAGACACCTGACTTAACCTCCTAATGACTAGTCCAAGACACCTGACTTAACCTCCTAATGACTAGTCCAAGACACCTGACTTAACCTCCTAATGACTAGTCCAAGACACCTGACTTAACCTCCTAATGACTAGTCCAAGACACCTGACTTAACCTCCTAATGACTAGTCCAAGACACCTGACTAATAACCTCTGACTTAACCTCCTAATGACTAGTCCAAGACACCTGACTTAACCTCCTAATGACTAGTCAAAGACACCTGACTTAACCTCCTAATGACTAGTCAAGACACCTGACTTAACCTCCTAATGACTAGTCCAAGACACCTGACTTAACCTCCTAATGACTAGTCCAAGACACCTGACTTAACCTCCTAATGACTAGTCAAAGACACCTGACTTAACCTCCTAATGACTAGTCCAAGACACCTGACTTAACCTCCTAATGACTAGTCAAGACACCTGACTTAACCTCCTAATGACTAGTCAAGACACCTGACTTAACCTCCTAGTAACTTAACTAGTCCAAGACACCTGACTTAACCTCCTAATGACTAGTCCAAGACACCTGACTTAACCTCCTAATGACTAGTCCAAGACACCTGACTTAACCTCCTAATGACTAGTCCAAGACACCTGACTTAACCTCCTAATGACTAGTCAAGACACCTGACTTAACCTCCCAATGACTAGTCCAAGACACCTGACTTAACCTCCTAATGACTAGTCAAAGACACCTGACTTAACCTCCTAATGACTAGTCCAAGACACCTGACTTAACCTCCTAGTCCAAGACAATGACTAGTCAAAGACACCTGACTTAACCTCCTAATGACTAGTCCAAGACACCTGACTTAACCTCCTAATGACTAGTCCAAGACACCTGACTTAACCTCTAATGACTAGTCAAAGACACCTGACTTAACCTCCTAATGACTAGTCAAAGACACCTGACTTAACTCCTAATGACTAGTCCAAGACACCTGACTTAACCTCCTAATGACTAGTCCAAGACACCTGACTTAACCTCCTAATGACTAGTCAAGACACCTGACTTAACCTCCTAATGACTAGTCCAAGACACCTGACTTAACCTCCTAATGACTAGTCCAAGACACCTGACTAAACCTCCTAATGACTAGTCCAAGACACCTGACTTAACCTCCTAATGACTAGTCCAAGACACCTGACTTAACCTCCTAATGACTAGTCAAAGACACCTGACTTAACCTCCTAATGACTAGTCCAAGACACCTGACTTAACCTCCTAATGACTAGTCCAAGACACCTGACTTAACCTCTAATGACTAGTCAAAGACACCTGACTTAACCTAATGACTAGTCTAATGACTAGTCCAAGACACCTGACTTAACCTCCTAATGACTAGTCCAAGACACCTGACTAACCTCCTAATGACTAGTCCAAGACACCTGACTTAACCTCCTAATGACTAGTCCAAGACACCTGACTTAACCTAATGACTAGTCAAGACACCTGACTTAACCTCCTAATGACTAGTCAAAGACACCTGACTTAACCTCCTAATGACTAGTCAAAGACACCTGACTTAACCTCCTAATGACTAGTCCAAGACACCTGACTTAACCTCCTAATGACTAGTCCAAGACACCTGACTTAACCTCCTAATGACTAGTCAAGACACCTGACTTAACCTCCTAATGACTAGTCCAAGACACCTGACTAACCTCCTGACTAGTCAAAGACACCTGACTTAACCTCCTAATGACTAGTCCAAGACACCTGACTTAACCTCCTAATGACTAGTCCAAGACACCTGACTTAACCTCCTAATGACTAGTCCAAGACACCTGCCTTCACCTGCTCTAGAAATGACTAGTCCAAGACACCTGACTTAACCTCCTAATGACTAGTCAAAGACACCTGACTTAACCTCCTAATGACTAGTCCAAGACACCTGACTAACCTCATAATGACTAGTCCAAGACACCTGACTTAACCTCCTAATGACTAGTCAAAGACACCTGACTTAACCTCCTAATGACTAGTCCAAGACACCTGACTTAACCTCCTAATGACTAGTCCAAGACACCTGACTTAACCTCCTAATGACTAGTCAAGACACCTGACTTAACCTCCTAATGACTAGTCAAGACACCTGACTTAACCTCCTAATGACTAGTCCAAGACACCTGACTTAACCTCCTAATGACTAGTCCAAGACACCTGACTTAACCTCCTAATGACTAGTCCAAGACACCTGACTTAACCTCCTAATGACTAGTCCAAGACACCTGACTAACCTCCTAATGACTAGTCCAAGACACCTGACTTAACCTCCTAATGACTAGTCAAAGACACCTGACTTAACCTCCTAATGACTAGTCCAAGACACCTGACTTAACCTCCTAATGACTAGTCCAAGACACCTGACTTAACCTCCTAATGACTAGTCAAAGACACCTGACTTAACCTCCTAATGACTAGTCCAAGACACCTGACTTAACCTGACTAATGAATGACTAGTCCAAGACACCTGACTTAACCTCCTAATGACTAGTCAAGACACCTGAAATGACTAGTCAAAGACACCTGACTTAACCTCCTAATGACTAGTCAAAGACACCTGACTTAACCTCCTAATGACTAGTCCAAGACACCTGACTTAACCTCCTAATGACTAGTCCAAGACACCTGACTTAACCTCCTAATGACTAGTCAAGACACCTGACTTAACCTCCTAATGACTAGTCCAAGACACCTGACTTAACCTCCTAATGACTAGTCCAAGACACCTGACTTAACCTCCTAATGACTAGTCAAAGACACCTGACTTAACCTCCTAATGACTAGTCCAAGACACCTGACTTAACCTCCTAATGACTAGTCCAAGACACCTGACTTAACCTCCTAATGACTAGTCCAAGACACCTGACTTAACCTCCTAATGACTAGTCAAAGACACCTGACTTAACCTCCTAATGACTAGTCCAAGACACCTGACTTAACCTCCTAATGACTAGTCCAAGACACCTGACTAACCTCCAAATGACTAGTCCAAGACACCTGACTTAACCTCCTAATGACTAGTCCAAGACACCTGACTTAACCTCCTAATGACTAGTCCAAGACACCTGACTTAACCTCCTAATGACTAGTCCAAGACACCTGACTTAACCTAATGACTAGTCCAAGAACCTGACTTAACCTCCTAATGACTAGTCCAAGACACCTGACTTAACCTCCTAATGACTAGTCAAGACACCTGACTTAACCTCCTAATGACTAGTCCAAGACACCTGACTTAACCTCCTAATGACTAGTCCAAGACACCTGACTTAACCTCCTAATGACTAGTCCAAGACACCTGACTTAACCTCCTCTAATGACTAGTCCAAGACACCTGACTTAACCTCTAATGACTAGTCAAAGACACCTGACTTAACCTCCTAATGACTAGTCAAAGACACCTGACTAACCTCCTCAATGACTAGTCCAAGACACCTGACTTAACCTCCTAATGACTAGTCCAAGACACCTGACTTAACCTCCTAATGACTAGTCCAAGACACCTGACTTAACCTCCTAATGACTAGTCAAAGACACCTGACTTAACCTCCTAATGACTAGTCCAAGACACCTGACTAAACCTCCTAATGACTAGTCCAAGACACCTGACACCTGACTAACCTGACTAGTCCAAGACACCTGACTTAACCTCCTAATGACTAGTCCAAGACACCTGACTAAACCTATTGACTAGCCAAAGACACCTGACTTAACCTCCTAATGACTAGTCCAAGACACCTGACTAACCTCCTAATGACTAGTCCAAGACACCTGACTTAACCTCCTAATGACTAGTCCAAGACACCTGACTTAACCTCCTAATGACTAGTCCAAGACACCTGACTTAACCTCCTAATGACTAGTCAAAGACACCTGACTTAACCTCCTAATGACTAGTCCAAGACACCTGACTAAACCTCCTAATGACTAGTCCAAGACACCTGACTAACCTCCTAATGACTAGTCCAAGACACCTGACTTAACCTCCTAATGACTAGTCCAAGACACCTGACTTAACCTCCTAATGACTAGTCCAAGACACCTGACTTAACCTCCTAATGACTAGTCAAGACACCTGACTTAACCTCCTAATGACTAGTCCAAGACACCTGACTTAACCTCCTAATGACTAGTCAAGACACCTGACTTAACCTCCTAATGACTAGTCAAAGACACCTGACTTAACCTCCTAATGACTAGTCCAAGACACCTGACTTAACCTCCTAATGACTAGTCAAAGACACCTGACTTAACCTCCTAATGACTAGTCAAGACACCTGACTTAACCTCCTAATGACTAGTCCAAGACACCTGTCCAATGACTAGTCCAAGACACCTGACTTAACCTCCTAATGACTAGTCCAAGACACCTGACTTAACCTCCTAATGACTAGTCCAAGACACCTGACTTAACTACTCCAGAAATGACTAGTCAAAGACACCTGACTTAACCTCCTAATGACTAGTCCAAGACACCTGACTTAACCTCCTAATGACTAGTCCAAGACACCTAATGACTAGTCCAAGAACTGACTCCTAATGACTAGTCCAAGACACCTGACTTAACCTCCTAATGACTAGTCCAAGACACCTGACTTAACCTCCTAATGACTAGTCCAAGACACCTGACTTAACCTCCTAGAAATGACTAGTCCAAGACACCTGACTTAACCTCCTAATGACTAGTCCAAGACACCTGACTTCTCCTAATGACTAGTCAAAGACACCTGACTAAACCTCCTAATGACTAGTCCAAGACACCTGACTTAACCTCCTAATGACTAGTCAAAGACACCTGACTTAACCTCCTAATGACTAGTCCAAGACACCTGACTTAACCTCCTAATGACTAGTCCAAGACACCTGACTTAACCTCCTAATGACTAGTCCAAGACACCTGACTTAACCTCCTAATGACTAGTCCAAGACACCTGACTTAACCTCCTAATGACTAGTCAAAGACACCTGACTTAACCTCCTAATGACTAGTCCAAGACACCTGACTTAACCTCCTAATGAATAGTCAAAGACACCTGACTTAACCTACTCCAGAAATGACTAGTCCAAGACACCTGACTTAACCTCCTAATGACTAGTCCAAGACACCTGACTAACCTCCTAATGACTAGTCCAAGACACCTGACTTAACCTCCTAATGACTAGTCCAAGACACCTGACTTAACCTCCTAATGACTAGCCCAAGACACCTGACTTAACCTCCTAATGACTAGTCAAAGACACCTGACTTAACCTCCTAATGACTAGCCCAAGACACCTGACTTAATCTCCTAATGACTAGTCTAAGACACCTGACTTAACCTCCTATTGACTAGCCCAAGACACCTGACTTAACCTCCTAATGACTAGTCCAAGACACCTGACTAAACCTCCTAATGACTAGTCCAAGACACCTGACTTAACCTCCTAATGACTAGTCAAAGACACCTGACTAAACATCCCAATGACTAGTCCAAGACACCTGACTTAACCTACTAATGAATAGTCAAAGACACCTGACTTAACCTACTCCAGAAATGACTAGTCCAAGACACCTGACTTAACCTCCTAATGACTAGTCAAAGACACCTGACTTAACCTCCTAATGAATAGCCCAAGACACCTGACTTAACCTCCTAATGACTAGTCCAAGAACTGACTCCTAATAAACATCCCAATGACTAGTCCAAGACACCTGACTTAACCTCCTAATGACTAGTCCAAGACACCTGACTTAACCTCCTAATGACTAGTCCAAGACACCTGACTTAACCTCCTAATGACTAGTCCAAGACACCTGACTTAACCTCCTAATGACTAGCCCAAGACACCTGACTTAACCTCCTAATGACTAGTCCAAGACACCTGACTAACCTCCTAATGACTAGTCCAAGACACCTGACTTAACCTCCTAATGACTAGTCAAAGACACCTGACTTAACCTCCTAATGACTAGTCCAAGACACCTGACTAACCTCCTAATGACTAGTCCAAGACACCTGACTTAACCTCCTAATGACTAGTCCAAGACACCTGACTAACCTCCTAATGACTAGTCAAAGACACCTGACTTAACCTCCTAATGACTAGTCCAAGACACCTGACTAAACCTCCTAATGACTAGTCCAAGAGACCTGACTTCACCTACTCCAGAAATGACTAGCCAGTTGACTGCTCTATGACTGTAATTATAAAATGGACCAATTTGAGTGAAAGGGAAAACTAAGGCTAGGCAAAGATATTCCCAAAGTGATTATGGTTAAGTCCTGTCGTTAGACGTTACACTGGCACCGTCATACCATCTGGACCACCTCTGGGCAGCGGGCGCTCGGTGACATACGCTAGAGGGGATAAGGAGTGCTCATAAAGACAGATTACCAAGACATGCTTATGCATATGCACACACACATTCTGTGTCACAATCTGCGTGCTTTACTAATCAGCTCACAGAGACAGCCTGTGGTCTGCCTTTGATCTGCTCTAACACACCCTCCTCCTCTCCCTCGCTCCATCTCACTATTTCTCCCCCTCTCTCATTTTCTCTCTCTCTCGCCTTCTCGCTCGCTCTCTCTATCTCCGTCTTCTGAAACAAGATATTTCCAGTTTCCATAATTAAGTTAAAAGTTAGATAACTCACTCATTGATCCTGTGCCGTGAAATATGAACTGGGCCTCTGTCGAGATATCTGACTGAGCCCTGAGGATCAGCGTGTGTGTGTGTGTGTGCGTGCGTCTGTGTGCATGCGTCTGTGTGTGTGTGTGTTTGTGTATGTCTGTTTGTGTGCGTGTGTTCTTGCATGTGCGCACGCAAGTCTGGAGATCACAACCCCTCGCCAGCACACACCCCTCGTCTCAGACGGGCAATAAAATGCGGATTAGGAGGTAAGATGGGGATTTCATTGGCGTTTTCTTTTCTCTGCTATTATATTTCGCTGTGGAACTAATGCAATCTTTTGCCGGTTTATTCATGCAAACTGTGACAGCCTTGCCCCTGGTCTCCCATGCAACAGTAAATGTGCTGAGTTAAGAGTGCTTCATTAAACCCTGTTCTTCACACACACACACACACACACACACACACACACACACACACACACACACACACACACACACAGAGAGCCCATGTCGGCTCCAGTAAGTAGTCAGCACTTTCCCGACCACACTGTTGTGTAAGTCTCTCAGCAAAGCCAGCTCTGGAGCTATAACACACACAGGACTGAGAGGGGGAAACGTAGCATGATAATGAAACCCTGCAGAATAATGATGAGGTCTGACAATTTGTCCTCAACGTGGACAGGCCTGAGAGGGAATGCTAAACACTATAGGGAGAGAGAGAGTGAGGGAGGAGAGGAGAACAAAGAGCATAGAGAGGGTAAGCGATGAATAAAGAGACAGGGATGGAGAGGAAGGAGGGAATTAGATGGAGGGAAAGTTAGAGAATGGGGCGCGGAGGGACGAGCACATGGAGAAAGATCAACAGACAGGAACTGACGGACAGACAGACGGACGGACAGATCTCAAACAGGCTTAAACTAATAACACACAAACAATTATTAAGTTTCATGTGTTTATTGAACACACCGTGTAAACATTCACAGTGCAGGGTGGGAAAAGTATGTGAACCCTTGGATTTAATAACTGGTTGACTCTCCTTTGGCAGTCAGGCTGATTGAGGTAGTATGTACAGAGGGGCAAAAAAGTATTTAGTCAGCCACCAATTGTGCAAGTTCTCCCACTTAAAAAGATGAGAGAGGCCTGTAATGATCATCATAGGTACACTTCAACTATGACAGACAAAATGAGAAAAAAAATCCAGAAAATCACATTGTAGTATTTTTAATGAATTTATTTGCACTATCATCAGTCCTGTGTCATGCCAGGCGGGTAGACAAACAAAACCCCACCAATTCTGACAAACTCCAAGCATTGATTATGCAAGAATGGGCTGCCGTCAGTCAGGATGTGGCCCAGAAGTTAATTGACAGCATGCCAGGGAGGGTTGAAGAGGTCTTGAAAAAGAAGGGTCAACACTGCAAATATTGACTCTTTGCATCAACTTCATGTAATTGTCAATACAATCCTTTGACACTTATGAAATGCTTGGAATTATACTTCAGTATTCCATAGTAACATCTGACAAAAATATCTAAAGACACTGAGGCAACAGACTTTGTGAAAATTAATATTTGTGTAATTCTCAAAACTTTTGGCCACGACTATAGATATGGTTATGCATATGAATATGCATATGTGATGAATAGAGAGCAGCAGTGCGTAAAGATGGGTTGGCGGGTGGTGGGTGGTGGGACACAATGCAGATAGCCTGGTTAGCCAATGTGCGGGAGCACTGGTTGGTCGGGCCAATTGAGGTAGTATGTACATATGTACATGAATGTTTCGTTAAAGTGACTATGCATATATGATAAACAGAGAGTAGCAGCAGCGTAAAAGAGGGTTTGGGGGGGGGAACACAATGCAAATAGTCCGGGTAACCATTTGATTACCTGTTCAGAAGTCTTATGGCTTCGGGGTAAAAACTGTTGAGAAGGCTTTTTGTCCTAGACCTGGCACTCCGGTACCGCTTGCCATGCAATAGTAGAGAAAACAGTCACTGACTGGGGTCTTTGACAATTTTTAGGACCCTCCTCTGATACCGCCTGGTGCAGAGGTCCTGGATGGCAGGCAGCTTAGCCCCAGTGATGTACTGGGCCGTACGCACTACCCTCTGTAGTGCCTTGCGGTCGAAGGCCGAGCAATTGCCGTACCAGGCAGAGATGCTCTCGATGTTGCAGCTGTAGAACCTTTTGAGGATCTCAGGACCCATGCCAAATCTTTTTAGTTTCCTGAGGGGGAATAGGCTTTGTCGTGCCCTCTTCACAACTGTCTTGGTGTGTTTGGACCATTCTAGTTTGTTGGTGATGTGGACACCAAGGAACTTGAAGCTCTCAACCTTCTCCACTACAGCCCCGTCGATGAGAATGGGGGCGTGCTTGGCCCTCCTTTTCCTGTAGTCCACGATCATCTCGTTAATCTTGGTTACGTTGAGGGAGAGGTTGTTATTCTGGCACCAGCCAGGTCTCTGACCTCCTCCCTATAGGCTGCCACGTCGTTGTCGGTGATACGGCCTACCACCGTTGTGTTGTCTGCAAACCTAATGATGGTGTTGGAGTCGTGCCTGGCCATGCAGTCGTGGGTGAACAGGGAGTACAGGAGGGGACTGAGCACGCACCCCAAGGGGGCTCCAGTGTTGAGGATCAGCGTGGCAGATGTGTTGCTACCTACCCTCACCACCTGGGGTGGCCCGTCAGGAAGTCCAGGATCCAGTTGCAGAGGGAGGTGTTTAGTCCCAGGATCCTTAGCTTAGTGATGAACTTTGAGGGTACTATGGTGTTGAACGCAGAGCTGTAGTCAATGAATAGCATTCTCACATAAGTGCTCCTTTTGTCCAGGTGGGAAAGGGCAGTGTGGAGTGCAATAGAGATTGCATCATCTATGGATCTGTTTGGGCGGTATGCAAATTGGAGTGGGTCTAGGGTTTCTGGGATAATGGTGTTGATGTGAGCCGTTACCAGCCTTTCAAAGCACTTCATGGCTACGGACGTGAGTGCTACGGGTCTCTAGTCATTTAGGCAGGTTGCCTTTGTGTTCTTGGGCACAGGGACTACGGTGGTATGCTTGAAACATGTTGGTATTACAGACTCAATCAGGGACATGTTGAAAATGTCAGTGAAGACACCTGCCAGTTGGTCAGCACATGCCTGGAACACACGTACTGGTAATCTGTCTGGCCCCGCAGCCTTGTATGTTGACCTGTTTAAAGCTCTTACTCACGTCGGCTACGGAGAGCATCATCACATGGTCGTCCGGAACAGCTGATGCTCTCATGCATGCATCAGTGTTGCTTGCCTTAAAGCGAGCATAGAAGTGATTCAGCTCCCATTTAGGCTCGTGTCACTGGGCAGCTCGCGACTATGCTTCCCTATGCTTCCAAATTTCTTCTGTTGAATTTTGGACTGTTCCTCTTTACAAAACTTTTTCAGTTCAGCAATATTCTTGGGATGTCTGGTGTGAACCGCTCTCTTGAGGTCATGCCACAGCATTTAAATCGTGTTGAGGGCCACTCCAGAAGGCGTATTTTCTTCTGTTGAAGCCATTCTGTTGTTGATTTACTTCTGTGTTTTGGGTCGTTTCCTGTTGCATCACCCAACTTCTGTTGAGCTTCAATTGGCGGACAGATAGCCTAACATTCTCCTGCAAAATGTCTTGATAAACTTGGGAATTCATTTTTCCGTTGATGATAGCAAGCTGTCCAGGCCCTGAGGCAGCAAAGCAGCCACAAACCATGATGCTCTCTCCACGCCCCATGCTTCTTGTGAATAGCAAACTCAAATGTTGTGAGTGTTTTATAGGGCAAGGCAGTGCTAACCAACATCTCCAATCTCGTCTCATTTACTGGACTCCAGGTTAGCTCCTGACTCCAATTAGCATTTGGAGAAGTTGTTAAACTTGGGGTTCACATACTGAATGTTTAAATGATGTATTCAATATAGACAAGAAAAATACAATAATTTGTGTGGTATTAGTTTAAGCATACTATGTTTGTCAATTGTTGTGACTAGATGAAGATCAAATCAAATTTGATGACCAATTTATGCAGAAATCCAGGTAATTCCAAAGGGTTCACATACTTGTTCCTGCCATTATACACTATATGTACAAAAGTATGTGGATATCCCTTCAAATGAGTGGATTCAGCTATTTCAGCCTCACCCGTTGCTGACAAGTGTATAAAATGGAGCACACAGCCATGCAGTCTCCATATAGTCTCCAACATTGGCAGTAGAATAGCCATACTGAAGAGCTCAGTGACTTTCAAAGTGGCAACGTCAGAGGATGCCACCTTTCCAACAAGTCAGTTCCTCAAATGTCTGCCTTGCTAGAGCTGCCCCGGTCAACTGTAAGTGCTGTTACTGTAAAGTGGAAAAGTCTAGGAGCAACAACGGCTCAGCCACGAAGTGGTCGGCCACACAAGCTCACAGAACGGGACCACCAAGTGCTGAGCGCGTAGTGCGTAGGAATCGTCTGTCCTCGGTTGCAACACTCACTACCTAGTTCCAACCAAATACTAATTGAGTGTATGTAAACTTATGACCCACTGGGAATGTGTTGAATGAAATAAAAGCTGAAATAAATCATTCTCTCTTCTATTATTCTGACATTTCACATTTTTTAAATAAAGTGGTGATCCTAACTGACCTAAGACAGGGAATTTTACTAAGATTAAATGTCAGGAATTGTGAAAAACTGAGTTTAAATGTACTTAGCTAAGGTGTGTGTAAACTTCCGACTTCAACTGTATATCATTAGGACGTATGTATTTTTATATGTAGGCCTATTGTATATGTGTATAATTGCAGTGTCACCGTCTTTATAGTAAAATAAATACAAATACACACATGACTTTAAGCTACATATTCATCTGACAGAGGTAATGAACTGCCCATTGATATAACAGGACCATGTTGGCAAAACAAGTGTTTCTGAGCTTGTCAATATTACACAGGTAAGCTAACGGTTATATAGATCAGGAATGAAAACAGGCTCTATAGACCTATAGACCTCTATATATCCATAGACCTCTACCTCTATATATGAGTGACTGTGTCCAACACCTGTTGTTATGTTGGACACCTACTGACCAAAGAAAGTGATAAGTATTGCTAAAATAAAGGTTTAAGGAAATAGAGGCAGGCACCACATTACTGCAAGACAAAACAGCTCAATCAATAATGATGGTCGTGTAATTATAAAAGCAAAGCTTGTTTTCATATAATTAAAAGAAAATCTTGATAATAATCACATTATTAATAACCAATAATCACATTATTGTGAAAGCACCTCCTCTAAGAGTCTGAATTAGGCTGTTTGAAAAGGTTTGAATCCTAAGCAACCTGCCTACACATTGTTGGAAGTACAATAGACCAACAGAGCTACAGTCGTGGCCAAAAGTTTTGAGAATGACACAAATATTAACCTTCACAAAGTTTGCTGCCTCAGTGTCTTTAGGTATTTTTGTCAGATGTTACTATGGAATACTGAAGTATAATTACAAGCATTTCTTAAGTGTCAAAGTCTTTTATTGACAATTACTTGAAGTTAATGCAAGAGTCAATATTTGCAGTGTTGACCCTTCTTTTTCAAGACCTCTGCAATCCGCCCTGGCATGCTGTCAATTAACTTCTGGGCCACATCCTGACTGATGGCAGCCCATTCTTGCATAATCAATGCTTGGAGTTTGTCAGAATTTGTGGGTTTTTGTTTGTCCACACGCCACCTCTTGAGGATTGACCACAAGTTCTCAATGGGATTAAGGTCTGGGGAGTTTCCTGGCCATGGACCCAAAATATTGATGTTTTGTTCCCCGAGCCACTTAGTTATCACTTTTGCCTTATGGCAAGGTGCTCCATCATGCTGGAAAAGGCATTGTTTGTCATCAAACTGATGTGTTGGTACCATTCTTTATTCATGGCTGTGTTCTTAGGCAAAATTGTGAGTGAGCCAACTCCCTTGGCTGAGTAGCAACCCGACTCATGAATGGTCTCAGGATGCTTTGCTGTTGGCATGACACAGGACTGATGGTAGCGCTCACCTTGTCTTCTCCAGACAAGCTTTGATTCCGGATACCCCAAACAATCGGAAAGGGGATTCATCAGTGAAAATGACTTTACCCCAGTCCTCAGCAGTCCAATCCCTGTACCTTTTGCAGAATATCAGTCTGTCCCTGATGTTTTTCCTGGAGAGAAGTGGCTTCTTTGCTGCCCTTCTTGACACTAGGCCATCCTCCAAAAGTCTTTGCCTCACTGTGCGTGCAGATGCACTCACACCTGCCTGCTGCCTTTCCTGAGCAAGCTCTGTACTGGTGGTGCCCCGATCCTGCAGCTGAATCAACTTTAGGAGACGGTCCTGGCGCTTGCTGGACTTTCTTGGGCGCCTTGAAGCCTTCTTCTTTTGCGCAAAGCAATGATGACGGCACGTGTTTCCTTGCAGGTAACCATGTTTTACAGAGGAAGAACAATGAAGCTTCCAGTCTGTTATTCAAACTCAATCAGCATAACAGCGTGATCTCCAGCCTTGTCCTCGTCAACACTGACACCTGTGTTAACGAGAGGATCACTGACATGATGTCAGCTGGTCCTTTTGTGGTAGGGCTGAAAAGCAGTGGAAATGGTTTTGGGGGATTCAGTTCATTTGCATGGCAACTTTGCAATTAATTGCAATTCACCTGATCACTCTTCATAACATTCTGGAGTTTATGCAAATTGTTATCATACAAACTGAGGCAGCAGACTTCGTGAAAATGAATATTTGTGTCATTCTCAAAACGTTTGGCCACGTCTGTACTGTAGTAGGTCCAAACGGTGTACTGGAAAACCTTGGTATATAGCATGGGTGGAGTAGGCATTATGGTGCTCATGCTCATGTGGTACTCATTTCTTCAGACCCCTTCTCACTTTAAACATCACTAAATACGTTCCAATCGTTGATGTTCAAGATGACTTTATTTGCCTTTGACAGCAATTTGCTTTCCATCCATGTCCTGTGTGTGTGTGTGTGTGTGTGTGTGTGTGTGTGTGTGTGTGTGTGTGTGTGTGTGTGTGTGTGTGTGTGTGTGTGTGTGTGTGTGTGTGTGTGTGTGTGTGTGTGTCTTCCTGTGCATTGGCAATGTACTGTAATCTCACTCAGGACTCTTGACAATGATGATGCATGGCACTGAGAGCCTGCAGTCGTATCCAGGTTGAAGTGGTATCCTGCTGCCTCATAGTACTTTAGCCAGGAAGAGCAATGTTAAGAGGACACACACACACCAGATAGTCAGGGGAGAGAGGAGCAAAGCTAAAAGGGTTGAAGGGCACTGCTAAAAAAAACCTGGTCACAGAGAGAGAGAGAGAGAGAGAGAGAGAGAGAGAGAGAGAGAGAGAGAGAGAGAGAGAGAAAAGGAAATAAAGGGAGAGAGAGAAGAGAGAGAGCGAGTCAGAGAGAGAGAGAGAGAGAGATAGAGAGAGAGGGAAAGAAAGAGAGAGAGAGAGAGAGAGAGAGAGAGAGAGAGGGAAAGAAAGAGAAAGAGGAGAGAGAGAGAGAGAGAGAGAGAGAGAGAGATAGAGAGAGAGAGAGAGGGAAAGAAAGAGAGAGAGAGAGAGAAATACACTACGGAAAAAGAAGGAACAGCACGTCAGAAATCATCTCAATGCAATTGAAGAATCCATAGACTCTAACCACTTCTGGGAAAATTGGAAAACACTAAACAAACAACAACACGAAGAATTATCTATCCAAAATGGAGATGTCTGGGTAAACCACTTCTCCAATCTTTTTGGCTCTATAACAAAGAATAAAGAGCAAAAACATATACATGATCAAATACAGATCTTAGAATCAACTATTAAAGACTACCAGAACCCACTGGATTCTCCAATTACATTGAATGAGTTACAGGACAAAATAAAAACACTCCAACCCAAAAAGGCCTGTGGTGTCGATGGTATCCTCAATGAAATGATCAAATATACAGACAACAAATTCCAATTGGCTATACTAAAACTCTTTAACATCATACTTAGCTCTGGCATCTTCCCCAATATTTGGAACCAAGGACTGATCACCCCAATCCACAAAAGTGGAGACAAATTTGACCCCAATAACTACCGTGGAATATGTGTCAACAGTAACCTTGGGAAAATCCTCTGCATTATTATTAACAGCATACTCGTACATTTCCTCAATGAAAACAATGTACTGAGCAAATGTCAAATTGGCTTCTTACCAAATTACCGTACAACAGACCATGTATTCACCCTGCACACCCTAATTGACAACCAAACAAACCAAAACAAAGGCAAAGTCTTCTCATGCTTTGTTGATTTCAAAAAAGCCTTCGACTCAATCTGGCATGAGGGTCTGCTATACAAACTGATGGAAAGTGGTGTAGGGGGTAAAACATACAACATTATAAAATCCATGTACACAAACAACAAGTGTGCGGTTAAAATTGGCAAAAAACACACACAGTTCTTCACACAGGGTCGTGGGGTTAGACAGGGATGCAGCTTAAGCCCCACCCTCTTCAACATATATATCAACGAATTGGCGCGGGCACTAGAAAAGTCTGAGGCACCCGGCCTCCCCCTGCTAGAATCCGAAGTCAAATGTCTGCTGTTTGCTGATGATCTGGTGCTTCTGTCACCAACCAAGGAGGGCCTACAGCAGCACCTAGATCTTATGCACAGATTCTGTCAGACCTGGGCCCTGACAGTAAATCTCAGTAAGACCAAAATAATGGTGTTCCAAAAAAGGTCCAGTCACCAGGACCACAAATACAAATTCCATCTAGACACTGTTGCCCTAGAGCACACAAAAAACTATACATACCTTGGCCTAAACATCAGCGCCACAGGTAACTTCCACAAAGCTGTGAACGATCTGAGAGACAAGGCAAGAAGGGCATTCTATGCCATCAAAAGAAACATACATTTCAACATACCAATTAGGATTTGGCTAAAAATACTTGAATCAGTCATAGAGCCCATTGCCCTTTATGGTTGTGAGGTCTGGGGTCCGCTCACCAACCAAGACTTCACAAAATGGGACAAACACCAAATTGAGACTCAGCACGCAGAATTCTGCAAAAATGTCGTCTGTGTACAACGTAAAACACCAAATAATGCATGCAGAGCAGAATTAGGCCGATACCCACTAATTATCAAAATCCAGAAAAGAGCCGTTAAATTCTACAACCACCTAAAAGGAAGCGATTCACAAACCTTCCATAACAAAGCCATCACCTACAGAGAGATGAACCTGGAGAAGAGTCCCCTAAGCAAGCTGGTCCTGGGGCTCTGTTCACAAACACAAACACACCCTACAGAGCCCCAGGACAACAGCACAATTACACCCAACCAAATCATGAGAAAACAAAAAGATAATTACTTAACACATTGGAAAGAATTAACAAAAAAACAGAGAGTACACAGCGGCAGAATACCTGACCACTGTGACTGACCCAAAATGAAGGAAAGATTTGACTATGTACAGACTCAGTGAGCATAGCCTTGCTATTGAGAAAGGCCGCCGTAGGCAGACATGGCTCTCAAGAGAAGACAGGCTATGTGCTCACTGCCCACAAAATGAGGTGGAAACTGAGCTGCACTTCCTAACCTCCTGCCCAATGTATGACCATATTAGAGAGACATATTTCCCCCAGATTACACAGATCCACAAAGAATTCGAAAACAAATCCAATTTTGAAAAACTCCCATATCTACTGGGTGAAATTCCACAGTGTGCCATCACAGCAGCAAGATTTGTGACCTGTTGCCACGAGAAAAGGGCAACCAGTGAAGAACAAACACCATTGTAAATACAACCCATATTTATGCTTATTTATTTTATCTTGTGTCCTTTAACTATTTGTACATTGTATATATATATATAATATGACATTTGTAATGTCTGTACTGTTTTGAAACTTCTGTATGTGTAATGTTTACTGTTAATTTTGGTTGTTTTTCACTTTATATATTCACTTTGTATGTTGTCTACCTCACTTGCTTTGGCAATGTTAACACATGTTTCCCATGCCAATAAAGCCCCTTGAATTGAAATTGAATTGAGAGAGAGAGAGAGAGAGAGAGAGAGAGAGAGAGAGAGAGAGAGAGAGAGAGAGAGAGAGAGAGAGAGAGAGAGAGAGAGAGAGAGCAAGAGGAGAGAAAGGAGGTGAGAGACTGAAAGAAAGAGTGAACAAGATTAGGAGAGAGCTTTATTTTTTCTTTTCTTACATGCTTTGCTTTGCTCATTATGATGAGAAAGAAGCAGAGAGAGAGAGCTAAAGAAATAGAGAACGAGAGAGAGACAGTAAGAGAGAAAGAGAGAGTGCTAAAGAAATAGAGAGAGAGGGAGAGAGACAGTGAGTGAGAAAGAGAGAGAGCTAAAGCAATAGAGAGCGAGAGAGAAAGTGAGAGAGAAAGAGAGAGCTAAAGAAATAGAGAGAGAGAGAGAGAGAGAGAGACAGTGAGAGAGAAAGAGAGAGCTAAATAAAGAGAGAGAAATACAGAGAGAAAGAGTGAGCTAAAGAGATAGAGCAAGAGAGACAGAGAGAGAGAGAGGAGAGAGAGAGAGAGAGAGAGAGAGAGAGAGAGAGAGAGAGAGCTAAAGAAATAGAGAGAGAGAGAGAGAGAGAGAGAGAGAGAGCTAAAGAGATAGAGCAAGAGAGACAGAGAGAGAGAGAGAGAGAGAGAGAGAGAGAGAGAGAGAGAGAGAGAGAGAGAGAGAGAGAGAGACAGAGAGAGAGAGCTAAAAATAGAGAGAGAGACAGAGAGAGAGAGAGCTAATGAAATAGAGAGAGAGACAGAGAGAAAGAGAGAGCTAAAGAAATAGAGAGAGAGAGACAGTGAGAGAGAAAGAGAGAGCTAAATAAAGAGAGAGAGAAATACAGAGAGAAAGAGTGAGCTAAAGAGATAGAGCAAGAGAGACAGAGAGAGAGAGAGAGAGAGAGAGAGAGAGAGAGAGAGAGAGCTAAAGAAATAGAGAGAGAGACAGAGAGAGAGAGAGAGAGCTAATGAAATAGAGAGAGTGTGTGTCTGAGGGAGAGAGCAATAAAAGGACAAGCAACGCAACCAAAGTACACAGCGCCAACTTAACAGAGACAACGCTTTTCACCCAGCCAGATCTTGTCAAAAAAGTTTCAAATTAAGCCGACTGGCGTGTTGGAGAAAAATCCCCAGCGCGCCACTGGTAGAACCAGTCGAGTGTATTTCCAGCTGACATAAGCAATCCACGCTGATGTGTAATTAATTTGTGTTGATGAACAAATTAAAGCAAGAGAGGTGCCCGGCGCTGAGCCGGGGTAACCTTGGAGACGCAGAGGAGAGGAAAGGCAAGGCAGCAGGACAGGTGTTTTGGTTGGCCAGGGAGTGGGAGTGTGTGTGTGTGTTTTTGTGCGTGTGAGTATGTACACTTGTCTGCATGCATGCGTGTGCATGCTTTCCTAGACTTTAGCCATATAAATGCACAACGTGTAACCATGTACTTGTGTCAGGTGTGTCCTGAGTGGAAGTGCTATTCTCAGTTCTGTTTTCTTCAAGATGACGTTCCACTGTATTGACCGTGTGACAGTCATCTCCATCTTGTACACCAGCCTGCTTCACTGATTCACTTCTGCCTTATCTGTCGAAAACACATTGATTACTTTCTCTGACATTCTCTCTCTCTCTCTGTCTCTCTCTCTGTCTCCGTTGCTCTCATTCTCCCACCCAAGTCATACACTGTTCTCTCTGCTACCGCACGGCAAGTGGTACCGATGCACCAAGTCTGGAACCAACATGACCCTAACCAGACATATAGCTACCCGGACTGTCTGCTTTGACCCATTTTGCACTAACATTTTTGTCTCATCACATACGCTGCTGCTACTGTTCATTATCTATCCTGTTGGCTAGTCACTTTATACCCCTACCTATAATGTACATATCTAACTTAATTACCTCTCTGCCTAGTTCTATTTCTCCTGTGTTCTCTGTATCCATCATTTCCTCCTCTTAGTCCCAGCCCGCCCTCTATTTTCCCTTTTGATCCGACTCTCTGAATTTCACCCTCCCTAACCCCCGTCCCTCTCTGCCTCCCTCCATATCAACCCCCTCATCATCAAGCTGACTGTCAGGGCTGTGGATGGGCCCGCCAGCAGACGTGACGTTGGTCCCTGGCTGGCCCAGCTACAGCCCTGCTACGTAAGCCCTGTCTGGGGAGAGATCGAGAACCCTCTCCCTCCCCTCCGCACCTATTGGCCCTGTGTCTGCCGGAGAGGAGAGAGAGAGAGAGAGAGAGAGAGAGAGAGAGAGAGAGAGAGAGAGAGAGAGAGAGAGAGAGAGAGAGACACAGTGGCACATAGGGACTAACAAGGTGCAAGAGGAATTACACCTCAGGTGCACAGCATTACCTGACTTAAGCCAAGCATTAAATATCCAACAGCCTGGCTGCTTTCTCATCACAGACAACATTTGTTGTTTTGAGAGAGAGAGAGAGAGAGAGAGAGAGAGAGAGAGAGAGAGAGAAAGAAAGAAAGAAAGGAAGAAAGACAGAAAGAAAGAAAGGGGGGAACCGTGGTTACTTGGCTCTTCGGCCCTCCAGCTGGCTTGGGAGGAAAATAAAACCAAGAGACTTCTTTTACCAAGGGGCCCTATGA
>NC_088403.1:20960933-20988433 GCF_034236695.1 Oncorhynchus nerka
CACAACTATGACAACATATCCAACAAAAACGGGTCACATCTCCTGCAGCTCTGTCGCACGCTGGGTATGTACATAGTCAATTGTAGGCTTCGAGGGGACTCCTATGGTAGGTACAGCTATAGCTCATCTCTTGGCAGTAGTACTGTAGACTACTTTATCACTGACCTCAACCCAGAATCTCTCAGAGCGTTCACAGTCAGCCCGCTGACACCCCCGCTGACACCCCTAGACCACAGCAAGATCACAGTCTACTTGAACAGAGCAATACTCAATCACGAGGCATCAAAGCCAAAGGAACTGAGTAACATTAAGAAATGCTATAGATGGAAGGAATGCAGTTTGTAAACCTACCAAAAAACAATTAGGCAACAACAAATTCAATCCCTTCTAGACAATTTCCTGGGTAAAACGTTCCACTGCAATAGTGAAGGTGTAAACTTGGCAGTAGAAAATCTTAACAGTATATTTGACCTCTCAGCTTCCCTATCAAATCTAAAAATCTCAAATAGAAAACCCGAAGAAAATTAACAACAATGACAAATGGTTTGATGAAGAATGCAAAAATCTAAGAAAGAAATTGAGAAACCTGTCCAACCAAAAACATAGAGACCCTACGCCTTCACTATGGTGAATCACTAAAACAATGCAGAAATACACTATGGAAAAAGAAGGAACACCACGTCAAAAATCAGCTCAATGTAATTGAAGAATCCATAGACTCTAACCACTTCTGGGAAAATTGGAAAACACTAAACAAACAGCAACACAAAGAATTATCTATCCAAAATGGAGATGTATGGGTAAACCACTTCTCCAATCTTTTTGGCTCTATAACAAAGAATAAAGAGCAAAAACATATACATGACCAAATACAAATCTTAGAATCAACTATTAAAGACTACCAGAACCCACTGGATTCTCCAATTACCTTGAACGAGTTACAGGACAAAAAAAAACCCTCCAACCCAAAAAGGCCTGTGGTGTTGATGGTATCCTTAATGAAATGATCAAATATACAGACAACAAATTCCAATTGGCTATACTAAAACTCTTTAACATCATCCTTAGCTCTGGCATCTTCCCCAATATTTGGAACCAAGGACTGATCACCCCAATCCACAAAAGTGGAGAAAGATTTGACCCCAATAGCTACCGTGGAATATGCGTCAACAGTAACCTTGGGAAAATCCTCTGCACTATCATTAACAGCAGACTCATACATTTCCTCAATGAAAACAATGTACTGAGCAAATGTCAAATTGGCTTCTTACCAAATTACCGTACAACAGACCATGTATTCACCCTACACACACTAATTCACAACCAAACAAACCAAAACAAAGGCAAAGTCTTCTCATGCTTTGTTGATTTCAAAAAGCCTTCGACTCAATTTGGCATGAGGGTCTGCTATACAAATGGATGGAAAGTGGTGTAGGGGGTAAAACATACAACATTATAAAATCCATGTACACAAACAACAAGTGTGCGGTTAAAATTGGCAAAAAAACACACCCATTTCTTCACACAGGGTCGTGGAGTGAGACAGGGATGCACCTTAAGCCCCACCCTCTTCAACATATATATCAACAAATTGGCGTGGGCACTAGAAAAGTCTGCAGCACCCGGCCTCACTCTACTAGAATCCGAAGTCAAATGTCTACTGTTTGCTGATGATCTTGTGCTTCTGTCACCAACCAAGGAGGGCCTACAGCAGCACCTAGATCTTATGCACAGATTCTGTCAGACCTGGGCCCTGACAGTAAATCTCAGTAAGACCAAAATAATGGTGTTCCAAAAAAGGTCCAGTCACCAGGACCACAAATACAAATTCCATCTAGACACTGTTGCCCTAGAGCACACAAAAAACTATACATACCTTGGCCTAAACATCAGCGCCACAGGTAACTTCCACAAAGCTGTGAACGATCTGAGAGACAAGGCAAGAAGGGCATTCTATGCCATCAAAAGGAACATAAATTTCAACATACCAATTAGGATTTGGCTAAAAATACTTGAATCAGTCATAGAGCCCATTGCCCTTTATGGTTGTGAGGTCTGGGGTCCGCTCACCAACCAAGACTTCACAAAATGGGACAAACACCAAATTGAGACTCAGCATGCAGAATTCTGCAAAAATATCCTCAGTGTACAACGTAGAACACCAAATAATGCATGCAGAGCAGAATTAGGCCGATACCCACTAATGATCAAAATCCAGAAAAGAGCCGTTAAATTCTACAACCACCTAAAAGGAAGCGATTCCCAAGCCTTCCATAACAAAGCCATCACCTACAGAGAGATGAGAAGCGTACCTGGAGAAGAGTCCCCTAAGCAAGCTGGTCCTGGGGCTCTGTTCACAAACACACCCCACAGAGCCCCAGGACAGCAGCACAATTAGACCCAACCAAATCATGAGAAAACAAAAAGATAATTACTTCACACATTGGAAAGAATTAACAAAAAAACAGAGCAAACTAGAATGCTATTTGGCCCTAAACAGAGAGTACACAGTGGCAGAATACCTGACCACTGTGACTGACCCAAACTTAAGGAAAGCTTTGACTATGTACAGACTCAGTGAGCATAGCCTTGCTATTGAGAAAGGCCGCCATAAGCAGACATGGCTCTCAAGAGAAGACAGGCTATGTGCTCACTGCCCACAAAATGAGGTGGAAACTGAGCTGCACTTCCTAACCTCCTGCCCAATGTATGACCATATTGGAGAGACATATTTCCCTCAGATTACACAGATCCACAAAGAATTGGGGAAAAAAATCCAAGTTTGAAAAACTCCCATATCTACTGGGTGAAATACCACAGTGTGCCATCACAGCAGCAAGATTTGTGACCTGTTGCCACAAGAAAAGGGCAACCAGTGAAGAACAAACACCATTGTAAATACATCCCATATTTGTGCTTATTTATTTTCCCTTGTGTACTTTTACCATTTGTACATTGTTAAAACACTGTATATATATAATATGACATTTGTAATGTCTTTATTGTTTTGAAACTTCTGTATGTGTAATGTTTACTGTTAATTTTGATTGTTTATTTCACTTTTGTATATTATCTACCTCACTTGGTTTGGCAATGTTAACACATGTTTCCCATGCCAATAAAGCCCCTTGAATTGAATTGAATTCAGACACAGAGAGAGAGAGAGAGAGAGAGAGAGAGAGAGAGAGAGAGAGAGAGAGAGAGAGAGAGAGAGAGAGAAAGAAGAGAGAAACAGAGAGAGAGAGAGAGAGAGAGAGAGAGAGGGAAAGAAAGAGAGAGAGAGAGAGAGAGAGAGAGAGAGAGAGAGAGAGAGAGAGAGAGAGAGAGAGAGAGAGAGAGAGAGAGAGAGAGAGAATGGGGGGAGGCACCATATGCAGAGACCAACCACGGTGCCCATGGACTATGACTGTGTTGCCATAGAAATGAGCTGCAGGAATGTTTAAGTGTGACTGTTTGCAAATATACAGCGCCTTCAGAAAGAATTCATACCCCTTGACTTATTCCACATTCTGTATGTGTTATAGTTTGAATTCGAAATGGATTATATCTGGGGGGTTTTCTCACCCATCTACACACAATAACTCTGAATGACAAATAGAAAATATTTTTGCTAATTAAATACAGAAATATCTCATTTACATAAGTATTCACACTCCCGAGTCAATAATTTGTAGAAGCACCTTTGGCAGCGATAACAGCTGTGAGTCTTTCTGGGTAAGTCTCTAAGAGCTTTCCACACCTGGATTGTGCAACATCAAATTCAATGTTTAGACAAACAATTTCATGTCTTGCCATAGATTCTCAAGTAGAATCAAATCAAAACTAACTCAGACTCTCAGGAACATTCACTTCTTCTTGGTAAACAACTCCAGTGTATATTTGGCCTTGTGTTTCAGGTTATTGTCCTGCTGAATGGTGAATTCATGTCCCGGTGTCTGGTGGAAAGCAGACTCAACCAGGCATTCCTCTATGATTTTGGGTGTGATTAGCTTTCCGTTTATTTTTATCCTGAAGAACTCTCCAGTCCTTTACTATTACAAGTGGCAGATAGCCTAGTGGTTAGAGCGTTGGGCCAGTAACTGAAAGATTGCTGGATCGAATCCCCGAGGTGAAAATCTGTCTTTCTGCCCCTGAACAAGGCAGTGTTAACCCAGTGTTTGTTGGTAAGCTGTCAATGTAAATAAGAATTTGTTCTTAATTGACTTGCCAAGTTAAAAAATAAAAAACAATTACCCATAACATGATGCAGCCACCACTATGCTTGGAAATATGGAGAGTGGTATTCAGGAATATGTTGTATTGGATTTGCCCCAAACACAACACTTTGTATTCAGGACAGAAGTGAGTTGTTTTGCCACATATTTTGCAGTATTAATTTAGTGCCTTGTTGCACACCAGATGCATGTTTTGGAATAATTGTATTCTGTACAGGCTTCCTTCTTTTCACTCTGTTGAATAGGTTATTATTGTGGAGTAACTACAATGTTGTTGATTCATCCTCAGTTTGCTTCTATCACAGCCATTAAACTCTATAACTGTTTTAAAGTCACCATTGGCCTCATGGTGAAATCCCTGAGCGGTTTCCTTCCTCTCCAGCAACTGAGTTAGGTAGGACGTCTGTCTCTTTGTAGTGACTGGGTGTATTGATAAACCATCCAAAGTGTAATTAATAACTTCACCATGCTCAAAGGGATATTCAATGTCTGCCAATAGGTGCCCTTCTTTGCGAGGCATTGGAAAACCGCCCTGGTCTTTGTCATTTGAATCTTTGTTTAAAATTCATTGCTCAACTAAGAGACCTTACAGATAATTACATATGTGGGTTACAAAGATGAGGTAGTCATTCTAAAATCATGTAAAACACTATTATTGCACACAGAGAATCCATGCAACTTAGTATGTGACTTGTTAAGCTAATTCCTACTCCTGAACTTATTTTGTCTTGCCTTAACAAAGTGGTTGAATACTTATGGACATTTTTGTTTACATTTTTTATGAATTTGTTACTTTACTAAAAACATAATTTCACTTTGACATTATAGGGTGTGTCGGCCAGCTACAAAAAAAATCACAATTTTATTCATTTTAAATTCAGGCTGCAACACAACAAAATGCAGAAAACATCAAGGGGGATTCATTTCTGAAGGCACTATAAATTGAAATAAATATGTTTCACACATTAAGACAGCTGTTGCATGATTAACTCTTTAACGCGCTTCTTGAAAAACATGTTAAAACAATTATGTCACCTTCAAATCCTACTACTTACAACTCAAATAAGAACTTCCAATTGTTTTTTTTATCCCAACTTGATGTTTATTTTGTCAATTACAGAGCCCTACCAAGCGGTTGCAGTGCATTCGGTTGCAGTGTATTCAGGGTATTCAGACACCTTGACTTTTCCCACATTTTGTGATGTTACAGCCTTATTCTAAAATGGATTAACCCTTGTGTGTTGTAATTCACCCAATGTTTGCAGGTCTGATGGACCCACATTACTGGGTTTTTGAAAACAATACAGCCATACTGATTTACATAAAAATACTTCATCCTTAGATGTTGACTTACATCAATTACAAGCAATACAGACCGTATACATGGTTAATATTTGCCATTTATCTCTGCTAGATCACATTTATCAATAAAAGCTCTATTTGTTTTTGTTTTTAATAAAATGTGATTTTGTCATCAAAAATCAATTATAATCAAGACTTGGGTGAAATAAATCGTGTTAATCTTGAACAGATATAAATGAAACAAGGTTTTCATTATTTATGTTTATTACTTAGAATTTAACAAATTGGAAAGACAAAATTTTACATTTATAATTTACATCAAATACTGTATGTATCAAGTTTCAGGTAAGACCCAAGTGCAGACCGTGTTGAAGTAACAATGTTTATTGCAACAACAGGGGCAGGCAAACGACAGGTCAAGGCAAGCAGGGGTCGATAATCCAGAGTACTGGCAAAGGTACAGGACGGCAAGCAGGCTCAGTGGCAGGCAGAGTGGTCAGGCAGGCGGGCTCAGAGTCAGGGGCAGGCAGAGTGGTAAGGCAGGCGGGCTCAGAGTCAGTCAGACTTGAACAAACAAGACGAACTGGCACAGACAGGCAGAAAACACAGGTATAGATACCCAGGGGATAAGTAGGGATGATGGGAGACACCGGGAGGGGCTGGAGACAAGCACAAGGACAGGTGAAACAAATCAAGGCGTGACAAAATGAGCCCCACTGAACATAAATTAATGCCAGTCTACACACCACATGAGGGACAGTGTTTTACTGTGTGCGTGTTGCAAATGTGTATTTCTTGCACTTGATGCATGTGTACTGTGTCTTCCTGTCCTTCTTCGGTCCACACACACATCACAGAGCTTCTTGTTGTTGCTACCGGCTGCAATCTAGAATGATGAAAACACTTAGTTAAGCACTTTTACTAACATATCACTCACTCACATATATAGTTACAACAGGCCAAGGTACTAGAGTCAGACACACACACACATAACATCATCATCACTCACACATACTTCCGGTATTGGAGTTGATCGGGCGGACGGACGGGGCACCAGCATCCTCCTGAATCCTCCTCACGATGGCTGCAGAAGCTGGGGTCCTTGAGATATGTTGACTCTGGATTTGAGGTCTTACCAATGTCTTGCCCAGCTCCTCGAGAAAGAGCCTTCTCCTCTGTAGCTTCCCTCTGTTTCAATTTGGGTTCAACGCCATCCTGATGACAAACGCGTTCAATGCCGAGATGTCCAAGAAGTGGCCAGCGTAGGGCTTTTCTAATGCAGCTGTAGCCAGTTACCAGCTTGTCTAAATTGTCTTTTTGTGAAATTGTAATCCATTATGATTTCTGGTTTGTGATGTTCCTGGCCAGATTCTCCCATCCCTACACAGGGTACTCATGAGTACCACATATTTTCTTTCTTTGGCAGGTAGGACACTAGGGACGTGTCAGCCGTGAACACAAACTTAGAGGAATTGATAGGCCTGTTCCGTGTATTCAACAGCTGACGTGGGAGCTCTGGCTTGTTTTATTGTACTGTTCCGACCATCGTCAGCTTCCTCTTGAGGAGCACCTGTCCCAGCTTGTGCAAGGTAAAAAAGTTATTGCATGTGATGCTGTGGCCACGGAGTCCCTGTGTCACATCCAGGACAACCTGCATCCCCTTGGATCTTCTCAGGGGCTCCTCCATCTGGCTTCTCTGTATACACTTGCAAGTTCCACTCATATGAAGAAGCAGCATCACAGGCTGCCCAGATCTTGATTCCATATTTTGCAGGTTTATATTGTACTGTCTGAAGGGGCAGCGGCCTGCTCATCAACACTAACGTTGGGCCCAGGGTTGTAAAACAGGGGAAGGCGGTCCACACACTTGTCCCACACTGACCTGATTGCATCTAGCTTGTCTCTCTGCAGCCGAGCTGGTCTGGTGTCTCGCTTATAAAAGTGGATAATCCTGGAAATAACTTGGAAATATTCCAGAGACATTGTTGCACTGAAAAGTTATCTGCCAGTTTCTGCATCCCACAGGGATTCTGTGGATTCCCCATTGGACCTGAAAACACCAGCAAGGAAAATAACCCCAAAGTATATATGTAAATGAGTTTGGTCCATCTCCTTCCATCTCTCTCCAAAAACACACCTTCCCTCCAAATTAGTGCAGTCCAGAATGATTTTCTGGATGGTTTCTGGGATGAGCAGTTCAATAGAAGACTTTATGTCCTGCAGATGAGTAACCACCGTCCGCGTCGGCCCTGCTTGTATCCTTCTCACACTGGCAGCCATGCGGGGTGGCTCATTCCTTGGGCAAGAACACCATTCAATTTCACAATTTTTTGACATCCATGTTTCTCCTCCTGCAGGCTGCTGATGAGCTGGCTGCTGACAGGCTGGTCCTGGGGCTGGCTGAGGGTCAATCTCATCCTCTTCTTCCAACTCACTGTCAGACTCCGAATTGACAGAGACATGATCCTCATATTCTGAAAATTCTTCATCTGCAAAAGTTGAAGACGCTCCTTCCACACTAGCTTCTCTCTCTGAAAAAACTATTTCTAAGTCCCTCTGAGCAGAGATTATTTTTGCCATACTGATTGATTGTGGTAAAGAGCCACACATGCAAAGCTATTTATTTTTTGTGTCCCTCCACCAATTTGCACCTGGCTGGGGTAGAGTGTAGGGAAATAAGTATCAAAATAATGTATTGTAATAACATTGTGCAGGTTCCTGCAAGACATTGTGTAGTTTCACACACTACAAAGGGTAAAGAGTGCGAGAAAAGCGGGAGACAGACAGGTTCTTGGAGCTGTGTTGAAACAGCAGGCCCAGGGAGGAGGAGGACAGAGTGAAGGCACACAACAAACCTTTTTGTTTCATTTGTACTTGTTTTCACACACACACACACACACACACACACACACACACACACACACACACACACACACACACACACACACACACACAATTATTACCCTCGGTCCAGTGGACCTGAACACCACAGATGTAATATACTGTACATATGTATGGGGGTGCACAGTGTGCACTCAATGAAAATGTGTTTTTTACATGTTCTTCACCGAAAATGAGCCAAGGCCAATGAGTCTCAGGTTGAAAAATGATTAATTGTATCATTTTTCTTTTAGTAAACATTGAAAATGGGTCCCACAGACCCGAACACCACACAAGGGTTCATTTATTTGTATGTCTCAATCGGATTCTCGTCTTTCTTCCTTACCCTCTCTGTTTCCTCCAGGAATGGCAAACAATATTAGAATTACACTTTGCTATGACACAATGTTGAAAACATTTGTGAGTGTGATTCGGTGACAAAGTCATGCATGTGTAGATAAGTTCCTATGCAGTCACAGTTCCTATGCAGTCACTGACAATGTTGAGGTGAACTACAAAAAAAAGGTATTGGAACTGAAGCAGAATATGTAGATCATATTAACTAACGTCATTCAGTTCCATATTAACTACTGGAATAATACAGTACGCCTTACAACAACACATTTACTATAAGATAATGTTGATGGATCAAAGAGGACTTGCTGAGAAAACTGCATCTATGCTATTAAATACAGTGAACATCTATAAAGCAATAACAAAAGTATTTAATAAAGTTGGATTCACTAATCATTCAATATTGAATAATGAAGTAAATTAAATACTGTAGAACTGGTATGAGGCAGGGTTTCATCCTCTTTTCCACAAGGTAATTAAGTTCAAAGTAGAGTTGAGGTGCTGTTTAAGTGCAGAACAAAGTAGAGTTGAGTTGCTGTGTAAGTGCTGTACAAAGTAGAGTTGAGGTGCTGTGTAAGTGCTGTACAAAGTAGAGTTGAGGTGCTGTGTAAGTGCTGTACAAAGTCGACTTGAAGTCCTGTGTAAGTGCTGTACAAACTTCCTGCTCACTGTCAAAATTCCATCAAACAGGAGTAGCTGTGTAAACAATCGTCACATTGCTACAATGCAGTTTAAATATCTACATTTCGTGTATTGGTTTGGCTTAGGTAATTAACTACTGTGTAAAGGAACAGAGGCACAGCCTACATTCTGAACCAGTGATAACATCAAATAGTAAAAGCTAAGCAAACAATTTTAGACCATTCCGATAACACAATACAAATACTGTACAGCTCTTACTGTCAAGAATGTGTGGAGAGACGGACCAAGGCGCAGCGGATGTTAAGTTCCACATGTTTATTATAAAGTGAAACTTAACAAAAACAAAACAATAAATCAATAAACTAACAACAAAACGTGACTACGTGGTGCACATGCACAAAACACAAAATAATATCCCACAAACACAGGTGGGAAAAAATGCTACGTAAATATGATCCCCAATTAGAAACAACGATACCAGCTGCCTCTAATTGGGAATCATACAAATCACCAACATAGAAAATAAACTAGAACACCACATAGAAATAAATAAACTAGATCACCCCCAGTCAAGCCCTGACCTACTACACCATAGAGAAACAATGGCTCTCTATGGTCAGGGCGTGACACTTACGTCTGCGTTTAAAGCTCTTACGTCTGCGTTTAAAGCTCTTAGGTCTGCGTTTAAAGCTCTTAGGTCTGCTTTTAAAGCTCTTAGGTCTGCGTTTAAAGCTCTTACGTCTGTGTTTGAAGCCTGTGTTTAAAGCTCTTAGGTCTGCGTTTAAAGCCTGTGTTTAAAGCTCTTACGTCTGTGTTTGAAGCCTGTGTTTAAAGCTCTTACGTCTGTGTTTAAAGCCTGCGTTTAAAGCTCTTACGTCTGTGTTTAAAGCCTGTGTTTAAAGCTCTTACGTCTGTGTTTAAAGCCTGTGTTTAAAGCTCTTACGTCTGTGATTAAAGCCCGTGTTTAAAGCTCTTACGTCTGTGTTTAAAGCCTGTGTTTAAAGCTCTTAGGTCTGTGTTTAAAGCCTGTGTTTAAAGCTCTTACGTCTGTGTTTAAAGCCTGCGTTTAAAGCTCTTACATCTGTGTTTCAAGCCTGTGTTTAAAGCTCTTACGTCTGTGTTTAAAGCATTTAAAGCTCTTGAGTCGGCATTCCCTCCTCGGTTATAGGTAATTCAACCACTACAGTAAAGTAGTACAGTGCATAGCTAGCCCCTCTCCTCCCCTGCAATGCTTCCGCTATAGATCCTGGGTGAAAGAAGGAGAGGATTTCTGGGTCAGCAGCTTGCCTGCCGTTTCTGCACACACAGCACTCCCAGACCTCACCAGCTGTTTTCTCTCACTCTCTCGTAATCTTTCTCTACCTCTCTCTCTCCTTCACTACCTCTCCCTCAGTCTCCCTACCTCTACCAGATGCTAGCCTGCAGCTAAAGGAAAATAAAGCTAAATAAACCTTTTTTTAAACCTTGCTTCACCCCCCTTTGCTTCAGTGTAATAATATTTGCTTGTACAGAGGTAGCGATATAGGATCACAGGGAACTCTACCAAGCATACAACTATTGGGGAATTAGATTGTATTGATCATTGGGAATGAGAGAGCAAAGGGGAGCTAAAGAAGAGACGGACAGAGAGGGAGGAAGTCAGCGGCAGGCAGCAGAGGGAGGAAGTCAGCGGCAGGCAGCAGAGGGAGGAAGTCAGCGGCAGGCAGCAGAGGGAGGAAGTCAGCGCCAGGCAGCAGAGGGAGGAAGTCAGCGGCAGGCAGGCAGAGGGAGGAAGTCAGCAGGCAGCAGGCAGCAGAGAGGGAGGAAGTCAGCGGCAGGCAGCAGAGGGAGAAAGCGTTAATCACTCAGGCAGCAGAGGGAGAGATAAGCAAAGTAATCACTAAGCAAAGTAATAGTGAGCTACCCCCGATGCTACTAATTACCACAGTATAACCTTGGGTTTGAGAGAGGGAACGAGAAAGTGAGTGAGTGAAGTGAGAGAGGAAGAGCTCTGTCAGAGAGAGTGAGGGAAAGTGGGAAGTCTGTGTAACTGCATCATACTGCATACAGTATGTCTGCACTGTAGGATTTAAGTTAGTATTATCATTTTCTATCATCAAGATATCATGGACTGGACCAAGCCTTTACTACCATACCATTAAACAGTGAGAGGTTCTTGGTAGGGCATCGCTGGTCAAAAGTAGACATCCCATTTAGCTGTATGTCACTAAGGCCTTTACCTTTATCTACACATCAAGACCTTTCTCCTTTCCAAGGATATCAGTAAACATATGAGGTGCAACCGTGCAAGATACTATCTCTCCTTATGAATATGGATTGGTGAGTGTGGGGATGGGTGGGTGAAATATGTTGGTGTAATTAGCATTTAAATATGTTCCCAATAACTGACGAACGTGTTACTGTCAGTCTGCGTGGCAATGTACTCCAAACCAATCTCAATCAATGTGTATCTGGGTGGTGCTGAATTCATCTCAGAATGTTCCCCAGTCCTGCAGACCCCTTCACTCTTTAAATAAGATAAACTCAGTGCTGAGCATTATGGATTCACAGAGGTCACACACACACACTCAAAGTTGTTAGGCAAACTCAATAAATGGGAGACATGAGGTAAGCATATGGATTTACAGATAGAGGTCAGACACACAAACACCCTCTCTCTCACACACACACACAGTGCTGAGGGCAGTTTCACTTTTTAAATAAGCTAGGCAAATACCCAGATCTATAGAGGTCACACACACATGCACACACACACACACACACAGTGAGAACAGAAAGATAGGAGCCCTCAAGGCTACACTAGGGAGCTACTTTATTTTTTTTAAAGAGATCAGGGACTTCAAGCAAAGATTACATTTAACACACATACATTGAACTGTGCCTGGTTAAAAATGTTAAGCTTTCAATACGCCCTTGAATATACAGTACAGACAGTCAAGTAAAACATCACATGGGAACTGTTAACGGCAGCATTTGCTGCTAATACATCTCATATACCCTGATGAAGACAGCTTGTCTGTCGAAACATTGGATATTAGGTTATTAAATTATTACATCTGAGATCCTAGAGTGTGCGGCTCTCCTTTAATTTTTCAGGTGTTCTACTCCGCTAGCCAGCACCTCGCCTAAATAGGTGTTCTACTCCGCTAGTCAGCACCTCGCCTAAATAGGTGTTCTACTCCACTAGCCAGCACCTCGCCTAAATAGGTATTCTACTCCGCTAGCCAGCACCTCGCCTAAATAGGTGTTCTACTCCGCTAGTCAGCACCTTGCCTAAATAGGTGTTCTACTCCACTAGCCAGCACCTCGCCTAAATAGGTGTTCTACTCCACTAGCCAGCACCTCGCCTAAACAGGTGTTCTACTCCACTATCCAGCACCTCGCCTAAATAGGTGTTCTACTCCGCTAGTCAGCACCTCGCCTAAATAGGTGTTCTACTCCACTAGCCAGCACCTCGCCTAAATAGGTATTCTACTCCGCTAGCCAGCACCTCGCCTAAACAGGTGTCCTACTCCACTATCCAGCACCTCGCCTAAACAGGTGTTCTCGCCTAAATAGGTGTTCTACTCCGCTAGCCAGCACCTCACCTAAATAGGTGTTCTACTCCGCTAGCCAGCACCTCGCCTAAATAGGTGTTCTACTCCACTAGCCAGCACCTCGCCTAAACAGGTGTTCTACTCCACTAGCCAGCACCTCGCCTAAACAGGTGTTCTACTCCACTAGCCAGCACCTTGCCTAAACAAGTGTTCTACTCCACTAGCCAGCACCTCGCCTAAATAGGTGTTCTCGCCTAAATAGGTATTCTACTCCGCTAGCCAGCACCTCGCCTAAATAGGTGTTCTACTCCGCTAGCCAGCACCTTGCCTAAATAGGTGTTCTACTCCACTAGCCAGCACCTCGCCTAAATAGGTGTTCTACTCCGCTAGCCAGCACCTCGCCTAAATAGGTGTTCTACTCCACTAGCCAGCACCTCGCCTAAATAGGTGTTCTACTCTGCTAGTCAGCACCTCGCCTAAATAGGTGTTCTACTCCACTAGCCAGCACCTCGCCTAAACAGGTGTTCTACTCCACTATCCAGCACCTCGCCTAAATAGGTGTTCTACTCCGCTAGTCAGCACCTCGCCTAAATAGGTGTTCTACTCCACTAGCCAGCACCTCGCCTAAATAGGTGTTCTACTCCACTAGCCAGCACCTCACCTAAACAGGTGTTCTACTCCACTATCCAGCACCTCGCCTAAATAGGTGTTCTACTCCGCTAGTCAGCACCTCGCCTAAATAGGTGTTCTACTCCACTAGCCAGCACCTCGCCTAAATAGGTATTCTACTCCGCTAGCCAGCACCTCGCCTAAACAGGTGTCCTACTCCACTATCCAGCACCTCGCCTAAACAGGTGTTCTCGCCTAAATAGGTGTTCTACTCCGCTAACCAGCACCTCACCTAAATAGGTGTTCTACTCCGCTAGCCAGCACCTCGCCTAAATAGGTGTTCTACTCCACTAGCCAGCACCTCGCCTAAACAGGTGTTCTACTCCACAAGCCAGCACCTCGCCTAAACAGGTGTTCTACTCCACTAGCCAGCACCTCGCCTAAACAGGTGTTCTACTCCACAAGCCAGCACCTCGCCTAAACAGGTGTTCTACTCCACTAGCCAGCACCTTGCCTAAACAGGTGTTCTACTCCACTAGCCAGCACCTCGCCTAAATAGGTGTTCTCGCCTAAATAGGTATTCTACTCCGCTAGCCAGCACCTCGCCTAAATAGGTGTTCTACTCCGCTAGCCAGCACCTTGCCTAAATAGGTGTTCTACTCCGCTAGCCAGCACCTCGCCTAAATAGGTGTTCTAGTTCACTAGCCAGCACCTCGCCTAAATAGGTGTTCTACTCCTCTAGCCAGTACCTCGCCTAAATAGGTGTTCTACTTCGCTAGACAGCACCTCGCCTAAATAGGTGTTCTACTCCGCTAGCCAGCACCTCGCCTAAACAGGTGTTCTACTCCTCTAGCCAGCACCTCGCCTAAACAGGTGTTCTACTCCACTATCCAGCACCTCGCCTAAACAGGTGTTCTCCTCCGCTAGCCAGCACCTCGCCTAAACAGGTGTTCTACTCCACTATCCAGCACCTCGCCTAAACAGGTGTTCTACTCCACTATCCAGCACCTCGCCTAAACAGGTGTTCTACTCCACTAGCCAGCACCTCACCTAAACAGGTGTTCTACTCCACTAGCCAGCACCTCGCCTAAACAGGTGTTCTACTCCACTATCCAGCACCTCGCCTAAACAGGTGTTCTACTCCACTAGCCAGCACCTCGCCTAAACAGGTGTTCTACTCCACTAGCCAGCACCTCGCCTAAATAGGTGTTCTACTCCGCTAGCCAGCACCTCGCCTAAACAGGTGTTCTACTCCACTAGCCAGCACCTCGCCTAAATAGGTGTTCTACTCCACTAGCCAGCACCTCACCTAAACAGGTGTTCTACTCCACTAGCCAGCACCTCGCCTAAACAGGTGTTCTACTCCACTAGCCAGCACCTCGCCTAAATAGGTGTTCTACTCCGCTAGCCAGCACCTCACCTAAACAGGTGTTCTACTCCACTAGCCAGCACCTCGCCTAAACAGGTGTTCTACTCCACTAGCCAGCACCTAAACAGGTGTTCTACTCCACTAGCCCTAAACAGGTGTTCTACTCCACTAGCCAGCACCTCACCTAAATAGGTGTTCTACTCCACTAGCCAGCACCTCACCTAAACAGGTGTTCTACTCCGCTAGCCAGCACCTCGCCTAAACAGGTGTTCTACTCCACTAGCCAGCACCTCGCCTAAACAGGTGTTCTACTCCACTAGCCAGCACCTCACCTAAACAGGTGTTCTACTCCACTAGCCAGCACCTCACCTAAACAGGTGTTCTACTCCGCTAGCCAGCACCTCACCTAAACAGGTGTTCTACTCCACTAGCCAGCACCTCACCTAAACAGGTGTTCTACTCCACTAGCCAGCACCTCACCTAAACAGGTGTTCTACTCCACTAGCCAGCACCTCACCTAAACAGGTGTTCTACTAGCCAGCACCTCACCTAGCCAGCACCTCACCTAAACAGGTGTTCTACTCCACTAGCCAGCACCTCGCCTAAACAGGGGTGCATTTCATTCACCTCCAGCAGATCTCAAGCAACAGAATGTCTCAATATTCACTCAGAATCAGTGGAGGCTGGTGACTTGTAGTTATAGCAGATAATATTCTAATTTCTGGTGACTTTAATATTCACATGGAAAAGTCCACAGACCCACTCCAAAAGGCTTTCGAGCCATCGTCGACTCAGTGGGTTTTGTCCAACATGTCTCTGGACCTACTCACTGTCACAGTCATACTCTGGACCTAGTTTTGTCCCATGGAATAAATGTTGTGGATCTTAATTTTTTCCTCTTAATCCTGGTCGGTCTGACCACCATTTTATTACGTTTGCAATTGCAACAAATAATCTGCTCAGACCCCAACCAAGGAGCAATCAAAGTCGTGCTATAAATACACAGACAATACAAATATTCCAGGATGCTCTTCCAGACTCCCTCTGCCTACCCAAGGACGTCAGAGGAGAAAAATCAGTTAACCACCTAACTGAGGAACTCAATTTAACTTTGCGCAATACCCTAGATGCAGTTGCACCCCTAAAAACTAAAAACATTTCTCATAAGAAACTAGCTCCCTGGTATACAGAAAATACCCGAGCTCTGAAGCAAGCTTCCAGAAAATTGGAACGGAAATGGCGCCACACCAACCTGGAAGTCTTCCGACTAGCTTGGAAAGACAGTACCGTGCAGTATCGAAGAGCTCTTACTGCTGCTCGATCATCCTATTTTTCCAACTAAATTGAGGAAAATAAGACATTTTTGATACTGTCGCAAAGCTAACCAAAAAGCAGCATTCCCCAAGTGAGGATTGATTTCACTTCAGCAGTAATAAGTTCATGAACTTCTTTGAGGAAAATATAATGATTATCAGAAAGCAAATTACAGACTCCTCTTTAAAAACTGCGTATTCCTTCAAAGCTCAGTTTCCTGAGTCTGCACAACTCTGCCAGGACCTAGGATCAAGAGAGACACTCAAGTGTTTTAGTACTATATCTATTGATACAATGATGAAAAAAGTCATGGCCTCTAAACCTTCAAGCTGCATACTGGACCCTATTCCAACTAAACTACTGAAAGAGCTGCTTCCTGTGCTTGGCCCTCCTATGTTGAACATAATAAACGGCTCTCTATCCACCGGATGTGTACCAAACTCACTAAAAGTGGCAGTAATAAAGCCTCTCTTGAAAAAGCCTAACCTTGACCCAGAAAATATAAAAAACTATCGGCCTATATCGAATCTTCCATTCCTCTCAAAAATGTTAGAAAAGGCTGTTGCGCATCAACTCACTGCCTTCCTGAAGACAAACAATGTATACGAAATGCTTCAGTCTGGTTTTAGACCCCATCATAGCACTGAGACTGCACTTGTGAAGGTGGTAAATTACCTTTTAATGGCATCAGAACGAGGCTCTGCATCTGTCCTCGTGCTCCTAGACCTTAGTGCTGCTTTTGATACCATCGATCACCACATTCTTTTGGAGAGATTGGAAACCCAAATTGGTCTACACGGACAAGTTCTGGTCTGGTTTAGATCGTATCTGTCGGAAAGATATCAGTTTGTCTCTGTGAATGGTTTGTCCTCTAACAAATCAACTGTAAATTTCAGTGTTCCTCAAGGTTCCCTTTTAGGACCACTATTGTTTTCACTATATATTTTACCTCTTGGGGATGTCATTTGAAAACATAATGTTAACTTTCACTGCTATGCTGATGACATACAGCTGTACATTTCAATGAAACATGGTGAAGCCCCAAAATTGCCCTCGCTAGAAGCCTGTGTTTCAGACATACGGAAGTGGATGGCTGCAAAAGTTATACTTTTAAACTCGGACAAAACAGAGATGCTTGTTCTAGGTCCCAAGAAACAAAGAGATCTTCTGTTGAATCTGACAATTAATCTTAATGGTTGTACAGTCGTCTCGAATAAAACTGTGAAAGACCTCGGCGCTACTCTGGACCCTGATCTCTCTTATGACGAACATATCAAGACTGTTTCAAGGACAGCTTTTTTCCATCTACGTAACATTGCCAAAATCAGAAACTTTCTGTCCAAAACTGATGCAGAAAAATGAATCCATGCTTTTGTTACTTCTAGGTTAGACTACTGCAATGTTCTACTTTCCGGCTACCCGGATAAAGCACTAAATAAATTTCAGTTAGTGCTAAATATGGCTGCTAGAATCCTGACTAGAACCAAACAATATTATGATATTACTCCAGTGCTAGCCTCCCTACACTGGCTTCCTGTCAAGGCAAGGGCTGATTTCAAGGTTTTACTGCTAACCTACAAAGCATTACATGGGCTTGCTCCTACCTATCTCTCTGATTTGGTCCTGTCGTACATACCTAAGCGTACGCTACGGTCACAAGAAGCAGGCCTCCTAATTGTCCCTAGAATTTCTAAGTAAACAGCTGGAGGAAGGGCTTTCTCCTATAGAGCTCCATTTTTATGGAATGGTCTGCCTACCAATGTGAGAGACGCAATCTCGGTCTCAACCTTTAAGTCTTTACTGGAGACTCATCTCTTCAGTGGGTCATATGATTGAGTGTAGTCTGGCCCAGGAGTGTGAAGGTGAACGGAGAGGCTCTGGAGCAACGATCCGCCCTTGCTGTCTCTGCCTGGCCGGTTCCCCTCTTTCCACTGGGATTCTCTGCCTCTAACCCGATTACAGGGGCTGAGTCACTGGCTTACTGGTGCTCTTTCATGCCGTCCCTAGGAGGGGTGCGTCACTTGAGTGTGTTGAGTCACTGATGTGATCTTCCTGTCTGATGTCCCCCCCCCCCTTGGGTTGTGCCGTGGCGGAGATCTTTGTGGGCTATACTCAGCCTTGTCTCAGGATGGTAAGTTGGTGGTTGAAGATATCCCTCTAGTGATGTGGGGGCTGTGCTTTGGCAAAGTGGGTGGGGTTATATCCTTCCTGTTTGGCCCTGTCCGGGGGTATCATCGGATGGGGCCACAGTGTCTCCTGACCCCTCCTGTCTCAACCTCCAGTATTTATGCTGCAATAGTTTATGTGTCGGTGGGCTAGGGTCAGTTTGTTATATATGGAGTACTTCTCCTGTCTTATCCGGTGTCCTGTGTGAATTTAAGTATGCTCTCTCTAATTCTCTTTCTCTCTTTCTTTCTTTGTCTCTCTCGGAGGACCTGAGCCCTAGGACCATGCCTCAGGACTACCTGGCATGATGACTCCTTGGTGTCCCCAGTCCACCTGGCCGTGCTGCTGCTCCAGTTCTGCCTGCGGTTATGGAATCCTGACCTGTTCACCGGACGTGCTACCTGTCCCAGACCTATTATTTGACCATGCTGGATATTTATGAACATTTGAACATCTTGGCCATGTTCTGTTATAATCTCCACCCGGCACAGCCAGAAGAGGACTGGCCACCCCTCATAGACTGGTTCCTCTCTAGGTTTTGGCCTTTCTAGGGTGCTTCCACACCTGCATTGCTTGCTGTTTGTGGTTTTAGGCTGGGTTTCTGTACAGCACTTTGAGATATCAGCTGATGTAAGACGGGCTATATAAATACATTTGATTTGATTTGATCTTACCACTTTAGAGGGTATGCTATATGCTTGAATGAATGAGTTCTTATCAGTCATTGATTCAACTTCAAACATTCTGATGGTAAAATGAACAAAAACAATATACTGTACATCATCACAAACATACACACAGTCCAAACACGTTTCACTGTAACATTTTTTTTTTAAAATACAAATAATATCTAGTTGTTTTAACTAAATATTATTTTGTAACTGGTTCCACAGGCTTTTTTTGTGTACTCAACTTTTCAGTCAAAGTGTTACCTGAACTTATCATTTTTAGTTGGCCCAAACTTAGCTCCATGAGAAATTGTAGGTAAACATTTATAATTACATTTTTTCTCAAATGTTCATTCAACCAGAAATGATTACTTGAACATCTTACTTGAAAACAAGTCTGTGGACCTATTACACAAAGTGCTTTCAACTTACATATTTGATGTACATGATTACATTGTCCATGTACACAACAATTATTATTCAACACATCCTCAGCCTGGGATTTGAACTCACAACCTCTTGGTTCACAGCATTCCAAACTTCCTGTTACGGTACCATGTCTGAGACAATAACTGATTTCACCTGTATTTATACCCTTTGCATGTCAAAGTAAATCTCAACTCTGTTAAAAGTATGATGAGCCAATAGTCAGATTCATTGATAATTGACACAGACATGGTGGCATAGCAGGAAGCTCGGGAGGCCATGAACAAAAAAAGTGTGATTTTGAATCCCTGGTGAGGACATGTTTGGATAATAATAACTGTATAAATTATCATGTTAAATATGTGTAGTAAGTTGAAAATAATATAATTCTAGTTCAATTAACATATGAGTCAAGTTGAGGAAATGTAATTCTTCTCAAGTTTGAGCCAAGTCATTTTTTGTTGCTGTTCAGGTAACACTTGGACTGAAAAGTTGAGTGATCAAAAATAACGCTGTGGAACCAGTTACTTAAAAATAGTTAGTTGAAACAGCTAGATTTTTTACGGTGTAACTGTGATGCAGTTACATCAGAGTTGTGATCATGGCATTTATATTTGCCTTTCCCTGAGATGTGTCAGGCCTCTGGCTGGGGACCTAGCTGTGTGTGTGTGTGTCTATAGAATGGCGATCAGATTCACAGTGACATTTGTGTGGGATATGTGCTTTTTAGAGACCCCCTGCAGGGTAGAGAGGGCATGCCCCCCCATGCCAACCAATGTCAGGCTACTCTACTCAGGCACTCTGCACCCTGACAATAAGCACAGGAGGCAGGCAGGTCCACGTGCCTGAACACATTACACACACACACACACACACACACACTGCACTTCAACTTCTGACACACACATTACACTTTAATACCTGACTGACTACACATACACACACAAAGTAACACACATTGCAATTGAATGCCTAAGACTACAAACACATACAGTCCCTAGTCACAAGGGACTGTCTCCCTGCTCTTCTGACAGCTAAGCATTTCCCAGCAATGTGCACACACAGTATACACCTCTTACAAACCCACTTGTCTAACATAGTACATTATATAGATGAGCACACAGACACATACACACACACTCTCTCCTTTAGACCACATTAGATTACACAGCTGTGTGGATGGAGGAGCGCACACACACACACACACACACACACGAGCACATTAAATGATACAGCTGTGTGCATAGCCCTGCAAAAGGCCATCTGGGCTCTCTGTGTTTCAACCTAATTTGCTGCACAGGCTGCATGCTCTAAAGTGTCATGAACGCTGCATGCGCTAGTGTGATGAATGCTGTACGTGCACAATGTCTGTGATTGGCATGTGGCCCACAAGGCCTTACTGCTGGTTCCATACAGATGTAGGATCTTCATTTGAGCCAGTTTGCTACAGCAGGAAAATAATCCTGCAGCAATAGGAAATGTGAATTATTATGTGGATTATAATTCATGGACATTTTTTGTAAGGGTTGATATATTTTTCGTTAGGGCAAATCATATCTGACATTTTAAACTGGAAATTTCAAACATTAGAATACGTTTGAAAGCTTGAGTAATACACTACAAGTTTGTATTCCTCAGCAACAAAAGAATGATCCAATTAAGATCCTACATCTGTATGACACCATATATGACATCACCATGGATCAGATTAATGCTGAATTCTAAATCAACTACCAGCCCTTGTAGGACACTCCTGTACAACTGCTGTCTCTCATAGGTTTAAGTAATGCTTCTTCACCTTGCCTTCTGATTGATTGACTGGAAATTCTGCCATATTGCTAACATCTATCCAACGGTTTCAGATCTACAGGAGTGCTCATGGGGGTAGAGGCTAGGAGTCACTTAGGAATTCAGTATACTCTATGACTACAAGTGATCAGGTAGTCAGGTAGGAGAACGTCAGAGAGAGAGAGAGAGCCAGAAGGGCTTTCTATGCCATCAAAAGGAACATCAAATCCGACATACCAATTAGGATCTGGCTAAAAATACTTGAATCAGTTATAGAACCCATTGTTCTTTATGGTTATGAGGTCTGGGTTCCACCACCAATAATTCACAAAATGTGACAAACATCAATTTGAGACTCATGCATGCAGAATTCTGCACAACATAAAACACCAAATAATGCATGCAAAGCAGAATTAGGCCAATACCCGCTAATGATCAGAGTCCAGAAAAGAGCCGTTAAATTCTACAAACACCTAAAAGGAAGCAATTCCCAAACCTTCCATAACAAAGCCAAACCGGGAGAAGAGTCCTCTAAGCAAGCTGGTCCTTGGGCTCTGTTCACAAACACAAACAGACCCTACAGAGCCCCAGGACAGCGACACAATTAGACTCAACCAAATCATGGGAAAACAAAAAGATAATTACTTCACACATTGGAAAGAATTGACAAAATCACTGAGCAAACTATAATGCTATTTGGCCCTAAACAGAGAGTACACAGTGTCAGAATACCTGACCACTGTGACTGACCCAAACTTAAAGAAAACTTTTGATATGTACTGACCCTGTGCATGCTGTCTCATAGGGAGTGATATACACAGACTGATACACAGAGCATGTCACAAACACACACTCCCGTGCATGCTGTCTCATAGGGAGTGATATACACACAGACTGATACACAGAGCATGTCACAAACACACACTCCCGTGCATGCTGTCTCATAGGGAGTGATATACACACAGACTGATACACAGAGCATGTCACCAACAGACACGCCCGTGCATGCTGTCTCACACACACACATACACACACACACACACAAGGGTGCCATGTGCCCTGAAAATCTGTGGGGGCACAAAGTATATGAGGTTGGCTTGGGGGCTAGTCCCCCATCTGGAAGTTGAACTTTGCATTTTAAAAACCTTTTTCCCACAAACTAGAGACATAATCGTTACGCTTATTTCTATGTTCAAAATATGTTAATTTTTCTGCATATCTAAGCTTACCTCTTGAGCTGTCTGTATCCTCCAGCCCAGTCACGGACCAGGATGTCTTGCTCCCAGGCAGACTAAATAACTTTTTTGCCCGCTTTGAGGACAATACAGTGCCACTGACACGGCCTGCAACGAAAACATGCGGTCTCTCCTTCACTGCAGCCGAGGTGAGTAAGACATTTAAACGTGTTAACCCTCGCAAAGCTGCAGGCCCAGACGGCATCCCCAGCCGCGCCCTCAGAGCATGCGCAGACCAGCTGGCCGGTGTGTTTACGGACATATTCAATCAATCCCTATACCAGTCTGCTGTTCCCACATGCTTCAAGAGGGCCACCATTGTTCCTGTTCCCAAGAAAGCTAAGGTAACTGAGCTAAACGACTACCGCCCCGTAGCACTCACTTCCGTCATCATGAAGTGCTTTGAGAGACTAGTCAAGGACCATATCACCTCCACCCTACCTGACACCCTTGACCCACTCCAATTTGCTTACCGCCCAAATAGGTCCACAAACGATGCAATCTCAACCACACTGCACACTGCCCTAACCCATCTGGACAAGAGGAATACCTATGTGAGAATGCTGTTCATCGACTACAGCTCGGCATTCAACACCATAGTACCCTCCAAGCTCGTCATCAAGCTCGAAACCCTGGGTCTCGACCCCGCCCTGTGCAACTGGGTACTGGACTTCCTGACGGGCCGCCCCCAGGTGGTGAGGGTAGGCAACAACATCTCCTCCCCGCTGATCCTCAACACTGGGGCCCCACAAGGGTGCGTTCTGAGCCCTCTCCTGTACTCCCTGTTCACCCACGACTGCGTGGCCACGCACGCCTCCAACTCAATCATCAAGTTTGCGGACGACACAACAGTGGTAGGCTTGATTACCAACAACGACGAGACGGCCTACAGGGAGGAGGTGAGGGCCCTCGGAGTGTGGTGTCAGGAAAATAACCTCACACTCAACGTCAACAAAACTAAGGAGATGATTGTGGACTTCAGGAAACAGCAGAGGGAACACCCCCCTATCCACATCGATGGAACAGTAGTGGAGAGGGTAGCAAGTTTTAAGTTCCTCGTGTCACGAACCGGCTCAAAGCCCGTAACAAAGGGAGACAACGTGGAGATAATGAGTAGAAAGATATATATTTATTAACTAAAGCAAATAAATATAATATACAATGGTGTGTGTAATCAGTAATCAGTAGTGTAAGTGAGTGTTTTGCATGCGTGAATGTGATAATGCAGGGTGATGAAAGGTGCCAAAGCAAACAAACAAACAAACGGCCATCAAGAACCACAACACAATCTACAGAGGGTGTCTGCATGGAGAGAGTCTCCTCCATGAATGGGGAAGTGGTGTATTTATCCTGGGAGACACCGGGCCCAGGTGTTTCCCATGTAGCTGACGACCCTCCCAACTCCGCCCACCAGCATCCTAATAAGGAAATAACAGAGAGAATACGGCAGACAGAGTGGGAGGGTCGTCACACTCGGCATACACATCACAGACAAACTGAACTGGTCCACTCACACAGACAGCATCGTGAAGAAGGCGCAGCAGCGCCTCTTCAACCTCAGGAGGCTGAAGAAATTCGGCTTGTCACCAAAAGCACTCACAAACTTCTACAGATGCACAATCGAGAGCATCCTGGCGGGCTGTATCACCGCCTGGTACGGCAACTGCTCCGCCCTCAACCGTAAGGCTCTCCAGAGGGTAGTGAGGTCTGCACAACGCATCACCGGGGGCAATCTACCTGCCCTCCAGGACACCTACACCACCCGATGTTACAGGAAGGCCCTAAAGATCATCAAGGACAACAACCACCCGAGCCACTGCCTGTTCACCCCGCTATCATCCAGAAGGCGAGGTCAGTACAGGTGCATCAAAGCTGGGACCGAGAGACTGAAAAACAGCTTCTATCTCAAGGCCATCACACTGTTAAACAGCCACCACTAACATTGAGTGGCTGCTGCCAACACACTGACACGGACACTGACTCAACTCCAGCCACTTTAATAATGGGAATTGAAGGGAAATGATGTAAATATATCACTAGCCACTTTAAACAATGCTACCTTATATAATGTTACTTACCCTACATTATTCATCTCATATGCATACGTATATACTGTACTCTATATCATCGACTGCATCCTTATGTAATACATGTATCACTAGCCACTTTAACTATGCCACTTTGTTTACATACTCATCTCATATGTATATACTGTACTCGATACCATCTACTGTATCTTGCCTATGCTGCTCTGTACCATCACTCATTCATATATCCTTATGTACATACTCCTTATCCCCTGACACTGTGTATAAGACAGTAGTTTTGGAATTGTTAGTTAGATTACTTGTTGGTTATTACTGCATTGTCGGAACTAGAAGCACAAGCATTTCGCTACACTCGCATTAACATCTGCTAACCATGTGTATGTGACAAATAAAATTTGATTTGATTTGATTTGATTTGGTGGTTATTTTCTTAAACAAACAAAATATGCTTCTCTGCATGTCTGCTAAAATCTAGGTAAAAGAATGAAAGGAATGTGAGTCTTATTTAATACATTTAGTTATTGCTTGCTTTTCTAAAGTCTACCAACCTTGCCAGCAGGCATGTCAGCTAAGATAGTTAGACAAGCTAGCTACTCGAACTTGATTGAGAGCCGAAAAATGTCTTCTTGGTAGCTGGTTTTGAGGTTGGGAGATTGGGAACTTTATCAAATAGGATCGTCATTTGTTGCAGTAGTGTATTTGAGGTTTTAAAGGCTTCTGAAGTTTGTAATTTCCACTTTGAAATTACAGACATGATTTTGCCTTACAAACAATTGATCAACCCCCACAAAAATGTCCATTAATTACAATCAACATAATAATTCACATTTCCTACTGCTGCAGGATTATTTTCCTGATGTAGCAAACTGGCTCAAATTAAGATTCTACATCTGTAGGTGGCCAGTTGTTTTATAGAGAAACAACACCAAAAATGAATTGTTATAATTTTTTAACAAATCTAAGGGGGCATGTGCCTCTGTGCCCCCTGTGGGCATGTCACCTCTGGACACACACACACACACACAAGCACACACGCACACACGCGCACACACACATACACACAATCCCACAATGTGCTGTCATGGAATGTAAGGGCATTATGGTTGACTCCTCTGTGCTATGACGGGGGCCCTAATCTTGAAATGTCAGCACGCCGCGGGGGCTAAAGCCAAAGAAATACCTAACAGGAGAGCATGACGCTAAGCTAACCCAAATCACAGCCCTGTCTAGAGCTCAGGTAGGGGGCTAATGCTACGGCTGTGCTTTACTGCTCATCCAGCTAACAGTAAATAGATGTGTTTGTACACGCACACACACACACACACACGCACACGCACACACACACACACACAGGCAAACAGCATTTTATATCTTAAGCATTTAATGGGGTGGCAGGGAAGCCTAGTGGCTAGAGCGTTGGACTAGTAACCAGAAGGTTGCAAGTTCAAACCCCCGAGCTGACAAGGCACAAATCTGTCATTCTGCCCCTGAACAAGCAGTTAACCCACTGTTCCTAGGCTGTCACTGGTTAAATAAAGATAAAATACAGACTACTTTTCATTGTTTGCTTATAGTTCCCTGGACTTGATAATCAGTTAATATTCTTTGCTCTATCGCTATGGGCCATGATCCTAACTTCATAGTGCACTACTTTGACCAGGACCCATAGGGCAACAGCTTGTGTAACTCACAAGCTTACATAAAATAATGATGGGAAAGTTTCCTTGGGACTCGTTGTTCAAGCTCTGCCTCTGACAACTGCATGAAACGAGCTCCGTAGCCAAGTGAACCGTAAAGGAACACATAAAGCATTCGTAAAACCTTTCGACCGCAACACGACCACAGATAGGAATGTTGAACAGCTTGGGCCATCTTCCTGAGTGTAATGGAAATACTTGCTGACAAGAGGGTTCAATTCTCATTTCACTCCCTATCAGGGTCAAGGGTGTGCATACACACAGATACTAAGACACATACACACAGATACTAAGATACATACACACCAACCCACACACTGACACACCAACCCACACACTGACACACACACCAACCCACAAACAGACACACACACAGACACACACAGACACATACTGACACACACACTGACACACACACACACACACATACAGACACACACTGACACACACACTGACACACACAAACAGACACACACACCTGACACACACACAGACACACACTGACACACACACAGACACACACTGCGGTCGAGAGACTCTGGGACTGGAGAACCGTGTTCTCTCTTTCTCTCTCTCTCTCTCTCTCTCTCTCTCTCTCTTCCTAATCCTGGCAATTAGCAAGAATTAATTAATGATAAAAGAGAAAAGTCCAAGGCAAAGAGCCTTGAAGATAGCGTTCTGCATGGTAAGCATTCAATTCCCCTCTCAAGGTCCTCAAGGTCCGCTGCTCCATGTCTGATCCACTGGCTGCTCAAGGAGGTTGGAAGAAAGACCTATTTGATATAATTTCACTCTCCCTCTCTGTCCCTTTCTCTCCTAGACTCTCTTTCTTTCACTCTGTCTCTCTGTCTCTATCTCCCTGCCTCTCTCTCTGACACTCTCACTCTATCACTCTCTCTCTCTAGCTCTCTCACTCTCCATCCTCTGAGGCTACGGCTGAGTTGCTAAAACCCCCATTGTAGAATCTTTTGAAGGTTGAGCCCCATATGTGTACAGTTACGGAGAATTAAGCCTTGCTCTCTCGCCCCAGATGAGATGAAGGGGAATTCAATTCCCAGTTTGTGTGCAAACGCCTATAAACTTGTGACTTTGGACCGCTCTGGGCGTGTAATGCGGGGCGAACTCTGAACTGGTGGTGTTGTGAGATAAACTGTGATGAGTGGAGAGGTCGTGAACTTGTGATGCCACAGCTGGGATTTATATAGAGAGTAGTTTATATGTGTTGGGAGAATGGGTTGTGCATTTCCAGTGA